>NC_054754.1:4262500-4440000 GCF_018143015.1 Lytechinus variegatus | reverse complement strand
AAAAAGACAAGGAGAAAAAGATTTAGAAAGGAAGAGAAACGTAGTGGGAAAGAATAAATTATTAATTTATATTATATTATAATTATGTTATGTTGCTGTATATTACATTAATAAACATTTTTTGGTCATAACTTTATGAAACATAATTTGTTCAGGGCCTATGTCTTTATTGTTCTTGGTGCTCACATTTTCTGTTTAACTAGATATAATAGATCAAATATTTTTTTTCGGAACACGATAGTTTTCAAGTATATTTTAGAGACGTGACGTTGTCAAATCAAGTTGATACACACGAAATATGTTTCCTCTCACTTCCAGCTATCATTGTTTTATGTAGTGATATATGCTTCTTTTTCATGACTTCTTAAAGTGATTGCCCCATTTAAGGTCACATTTCCTGTCGGTGCTTACGTTCGCATTAAAGGATTGATGAGATATGTCTGCTCTTCATAAATTCTTAAATCTGTCCTTAAATGTCCCCTTTTCTGATCTGAATATAAAAAATTTTCAGCTCGCGCTTCGCAATCGCAATATTTCATTAGTGAGATGCGTGTGATAATCATGGTTATGTATGACTACAAAAGTGCTTCATGTGTTTAGATGTAATTCTAACAAAATCAGCAAGCGCTTGCCACTTGCATTAGATGACTATGATGAGATATGTATACACTAAATGGATTCCTTGAATAGTCCTCAAAATTTCCCTTTTTCTGATCTGAATATCAAAAGTTTTCAGCTCTCGCTTCGTGCTCGCATCATTTGGTTTGTGAAATACGTATGGTCTTAGTGAATTCCTACCTACAAGCCTTAGAATACCCCTCTTTGGGTCTGAATTTCCTAAATTTCAGCTCGCGCTTCGCGCTCGCAATATTTGATTCGTGAGATGGGTATGATAATCATGATTACGATGACTACACGTGCTTCCTGTGTTTATATATAATTCTAACAAAATCAGCAAGCGCTTCGCACTCGCATTAGATGAATATAGTGAGATATGTATACTCTTAACTGATTCCTAAAATATAGTCCTTAAAATGTCCCTGTTTGGGGTCAATATATACAAACATTTTAGCTTGTGCTTCGCGCTCGTATTGTTTGTTTAGCGAGACAGGTATGTATCATGATTAAAAAAAAATTGCTTATAATGTTCCTTTCTAGGTCTGAATGTCAAAAATTTTCAGCTCGCGCTTCGCGCTCGCATTATTTGATCATTTAGATACATATCCGTTTAATGGCACTGTCCTTGAAATGTCTCTTTTAGGTCAGTGTACCTGGCCTACCTACCTATCTCACGCTGTCAAAAATATTGTGCCCCCTTCGGAATTTTGCCCCCCTAAAACTGAAAGTGTTCCGGCGCGCCTGAGGCCCACAGAGGATTAAAAAAATGTAGAAAGTGTATTGTTACATGTCCGTCACGACGAGAAGAAATAAGAATTCTTTGACGAAAGATGGTGAACCAGAAGAGCAGTTTTAGTTCCTGATTCTGGGGAAACGATACATCTGCACTTTTGCGTTCATCAGCTCTGAAACTGGGCAAAACCGCTGTTTCGGCACACCAGCCCCCGGAACCAAAAGATTACCGATCAATCGCTAAATGAACTGACCAATCAATAGCAATGTTACACGCGCATTTGGTTTAAAGTACCGACCAGGGACCAATCAGTGCGGTTCTTTCATATTTGCAACCCAACGCAAACCTTTGCGTTACGGAGCCCTGTTCCGTTTTGTTATTTGACAGACACTTGACACTACATTTACCCTTTTCCTTAAATCTCCGAACGTCGCTGAACGAAAACTTTATATTGAATACCAGGGGCGGATCTAGGATTTTGAAATAGGGGGGGCGCCAGCGGCGAGGGAGCAAAGCGACCGAGCGGGGAGGGTGTGGGAGGGGGGATACCCCCTCCCATGGCAAGGACTTTTTCAAAAAATAATGTCCAAAAGTCGTATTTTTAGAGCAACTTTAGAAGAAAAATGCACACTTAAATCACTGTAACTTCATGAATAAAAGACACATACTGACTCATTTAGGAGCTGGTTTCCAGTCACACACCGTATAAGCGGTCTTTCAAAACATACATTTGGCAAAGGCTATTCACTTGCTTGCATCGTGTGATTGAAACGTCAAATTTAAATGATACGAAACTGAGACTTGTAATCGATAAGTTCCGAATAATCCATTCTGTTTATTGTCATTTGTGTATTTACATTGTGTGTTTCAAACGAGAATTGTTTAGTCGTATGGCAACATGCATAAAATTTGGTTCTTTTTTCCCCAAAATGCACAGTAAATTGTTACAAACTACAGAAAAAAACGACATCATCTTCTGGTAATCAACCTTTTCCCTCGTATTATTTTGAAATCATCTTCTATAATCCAGTCATTTCTTTACATTAGATACAAATATGTCTGACCTATACATTTCAGTGAAAACGTACATGACCAAGGCAGAATGATAATGCTGCGCACGTGGCGCCCGATATAGGGCTTCATCTTTGAGTGAAGAATAATCTCGGGGATAGAATATCATTCGCATCGTTGACACTTTCTCTCGCGATCTGTTACTTACAATTTACATGTATTTGCCATAAAGACGGACAAACGCATGTTACAAAAAACAAAAAATTTCGGGAAAAAATGATATCCAATCCAACATCTTCACACTGGTCACTGCACTGCAACTCCCGATTACAAGTGGTGCAACTTTCCAACCAATCGACTTGCGCGCCCTGGAATTCCGGAATTTACATATTGCAATACAGTATGACAGAGGTGCATTTGTGCGAACACAAAGGCCATGAGCGTAAGTTAAAATATAGTTTTGACTAGATCTAGCCCTTGAAATTGACGACATTGTACCAATCCAGTAAATATAACCATCAAAAAAAAAAATCCGGCGAAAATAGGGGGGGGGGGCGCGCCCGGGGCGCCCCCTCATGTTCCGCCACTGAATACCCATAGTGCACAAGACAGGAAAATGACGGATGAGGCTGGAATTGATCATGGTAAAGTAATATATTTTATGTAAAAGTATTGATTGAATTAATGAAAAAATGCAGGGAAAAGAAGCCATAAAAGAATTATACGGATTGTGTCGAAGGTCTTGACGTACTTATGAAATGAAATTAAGGTGATCGTGTCAAGATTATCTATTATATGTTCGGTTTGAAAAAGAAATGTGAGAATTTATTGAATGAATCAAATCATGGAATACCCCATGAAGCCATTTAACAATGGTTATGAAGAGACAAAATACTGTGGCTTCCCATTGCAATATTATGCACGTACTTACCTCGTACTTGTCGACCTGGGGGCGTCGTGGTCTATTAGATTTGAGGGTTTCTTTATAAAAATGAATGGATCGAGTAGCTGTCAAGAACCCAAGCCATTTTTAAAGGAAAGCGAAATGACCACATTGCATGCGATTTCATTAGCTGTGTGTTCAGATGTACAAATTCAGATTTTATTGTTCGAAATAGACATGGAACGATATAATCCGAAAATTTGCTTTGCCCAAAAATATCGTGGGCCCGTCAGCCGCTGTGCAGCGCCAGATCGACGAGGCTCTATTATGCGTTGGACGGCAAACAGGGTGGCAGCAAGGCGGTTGGGGTTTGAACTCCCGACCTCCCGGTTGCGAGACGGACGCTCAACAAACTGAGCCAACACATCACAGTAAATACCTAATACCTGAGCCAACACACGTAAATACCTGTTCTTAAAGGCATGGTCACACCGCCCGAGCGGTCGTGGAGCGGTAGGGAGAGAGGGTCGAATTTCGTTCACGAAATTGGGGAAAAAATCGAAAACAAAAAAATAACAATCGAAATCGAAAATGGTGAACGGTCGCGAGCGGTGATGATTTTTTTCTCTCCGCTCCACGACCGCTCCAACAACGCTTGGGCGGTGTGACCATGCCTTAAGATATACCTTTTTGACGTAATCTATCCCCAATACAGAAAATACATTAGTCTATAAATCAGTTTTTATGGTAATAATAATAATATCAAAAAAAAATAATAATGATGATAATAGTGATAATAATAATAATAATGATAATAATAATAATTTGTTACATTGTATAGCACAGCTGCTATAATTAAGCATACTCTACTGCGTTTGATACTTGGTATCATATTATTACCCCGCTGTAGCTGAGCCGCCGTATAGGTGGTAAAGCATTCAAGGAATAAATCCTACCAGGTACCCATTCACCTCACCTGGGTTGAGTGCAGCACAATGTGGGTATACAAAGAAAATAAAATGTTTTGAAAATATTACTTGTGTAGCCAGTAAAATCATTTATGCGGTATGTACTTCTCGAGAGTGAATTAATTTGGATATTTATCATCATCGTTATCGTCATGGGATGCAAACCTGGCGGGATTTGAGAAGTTGAAGTCTTGAGGTGGTTTTCTATAAGGCTTTTGGTTGTATTTACTTTAGATAACCTTTTTAAAGAATTTGGGATTCTATGAATATTTAGGTCGCGTACATAATACTCGCAAAAGTTTTGTGCGAAAGTCATGAGCACCGAGGCCGAGTCACAGATCTTTTTGTTTGCCTTGAGACCAGCTTCGTATCACACAACACTGATTTTGGTAGAGATTCGTATTATCATTACGTATATTTTATATCCTGATTATAACAAAATACAAAACGATTTGTGAGTTTTTATATGATCGGCTTCAAAATTTCGATACTGAGCAGAATATGCAGATATTTCTTTTTAAGTAAGGAAAACAAAATAGTGCCGTTCCATGCTTACTTTATATCATTGAACGTGTTTTCGACAGTTGAAATTCAAAGTTGTCATCCGTTTCTTTTTTCATCCGTTAGAGATTCAATATCGCATTTAGCTCCCTCTCTCATCATTTGTTTTTATTTTATTTAAAATTATCAGCCCATTCCATTCTCGGGAAGGGGATTAAATAAGTAAGATAAACAAAATACCCAGGTATTTTATTTTGATCCGGCACACAAGCGATTTAAATCTTGATGTAAAATCGGTTACTTTTCCAATAAAACACATTTAAGTTTATATCTTTCAAAAGATATCCGTTTTTGGCCACGTGCATTAATGTAATCTAGAAAAGAATAGGAAAAGTGACATGCATTTTTGAGGTGGTTTCACCAGAACTAAAGATAGGCTTTCAGGATAACCTTGGAAAACAAAATCTTTTCCTTTTGGCGGCCCTCAGAGGGCGACACCAGCACAAGATAGCGGACTTGATGAGGATGAGGTGACGATTGAATAATCGGAATTAGTCTGCTTCGTGGGCTAGTGTAAACATGTGCAATGACATGGGATGGAGATAAATGTCATTCTCTAATTGAATCTTCCTCTTCGCCTCAGGTTTCGGGCAAGGTATGCGCGTCGTGATCGCATGAAACCAAGCCAACTGACTACTTCTTTTTTTTTGCTTTAGTGTATCTCATCAAATTCATTTGCAGTGTCATACATGGTTTGCATCCAAAGAATTTTATCTCCTCGGTTTTCAAGGGAATTCACGATCTTAGGAATCAAGAGAGAAATATGGCAGATTTTTAGGGAATACAGGAAGAAGGGTGGAAGTATTGAATGGAGTGGGACGGAAATCGATATTTGGTGGAAAGAGTATACGATAATGAGAATGGAGAATACAACGATAACGGATATAGTAGTGAATCAACTATAGAATCATTGATTGCTGGACAAAAAAAATTAATGGGATAGAAAATGAATTGCATGAGGAAGAGGAAGTGAAAATATACAAGAGAGAGAGAGAGAGAGAGAAAGAAAGAAAAATGAAGTTAGAAATGATCTTTTTTTACTACATTATCTGACTGGAGTTGCAGTGGCGGACATACCCGGAGACAGGGGGCATAATCCCCCCCCCCCTCCCTTCCCCTCTCCTGAAGGGTTTCAGCAAGGAAATCCACTAAAACCACCAGAGTAATAAAAGAGAATGAGATAAACTAAAGTGATGGGGGAGAAAGAAGAAGGTGAGGAAATGACTTGAAAGATGAAGGTGAAACGGAAAGAAAGAGAAAGGAAAAAGAGTAAAGAACATACATGCAGGCAAGAAAGGGGATCTCGAGTAAAAGAGAAATGAAAAGGGGGAAAGAGAAAATAGATATGGATAGAGATGAAAGTTCCGATGGGGAAGAAAGAATTTAAAAAAATCTTAGGCACCAATATACTCTCGTTTGCAAAGATACAGTCATGCTTTAGTCAAGGTAGTGGCTGTCCCCCCCCCCATGTAGCAAGTTTCAAAATGAATGCTATTTCTGCTAGGAATATTAATTTGCTCGCTAACCTTACTCGCATAAAGGTATGAAAACAGCTTTATACACGGGATGGTGCCCACCGCGACATTTAATAATGATTATAATAATAATATGCAACATTTATACAGTGTATACCGCTTAATGCAAATGTTTCTAAGCACTTCATACTATTACCCCTGCATTAGCACGACTAACCAGATCGGGCGCAACGAGCAGTCAAGGAATATCTTCCAACCGGGTACCCATTTACTACACCTGGGTTGAGAGTGGCAAATGTAGACTTTTAACCACATAATAAAATAATATACTAACGTTGTAAAATAGCTATTTTTCCTCGATCGTCTTGATCAAATCAACGTGGTTTCAACTGCCAGGCCGACATAATTATACCACCTAAAAAAAACCCATGAAACGTATTATTCAAATTGATCGTTTAACGGTTATTTGATTTCTGATCAGATTTTTTCATTTTTGCCCTATAATTGAAGAGGTATAGGAGAGGATAGTCTATAATATTCCTAATAGTTGCTCAAGCGATATCGAAAATCGAATACATTCGTCACGCTTTTTACTCAGAAAAAATATATGTTTTTTTATATTCTGTTAACCGAAGTAAAGTTGTTTCAATTAAGACATATCGACATATGTTACTGTACGTATGACCAAATACAGTATGTGAAAGCAGAGGGAGAATCGTCCCTTGATGAATTGGCAGTCTACCCGTAGGTGAAGGATATCATCGAAATTTTGAGAAGTTGCTCTTTCATATTCTGGAAATATGAAATATAACATTTAATAATCATTCTAAAAGTAGCCCACTGACCAAGTTTGAACCATTTTCCTTTATACACACTGTACATGCTGAATCGCTAAGAGATAAGAGAAAAAGTTGTTGCTCCACGACGTACGACTAATTTAAGAACTTAGAAAATTTATTCTCAAATGCTCTTCATCATGACAATGAACAACAACAAAAATGTGAATCAAAAGGCCAGTTTCCTCATATAGACTCTGCATGGACAAACGACACATTTGCAATTTTTCGTCAAAGCTACAATAGTTTGGACGAAACTGCTGTTCAGTTTCTCTGCTTTTTGACAAAGACCCCCAGCTGTTCATTTAACTATAATGATTGTTATTTGACGGGCACTTACGATACATTTACTGTGTTCTCGAATCAACCGTGTGTCGCGCAACGAGAACTCCATATTAGAGCAGGTACTCCGGGCTGAAAATGATTATATTTAATTAAATAGAGTAAAATTCACTGAGCAAAATGCACATTTTCATTTTTCTCATTTTATTACATGGAAACATATTTTTACTTCATCATTCATACATTTCTAAATGATGAATAATGAATAATTTCATGTAATCATGGTAATAGAATGCAAAAGAACAAGTGGGGACATCTCGTCGGTTTGCGTATTGAATATTTACGAAGACATATCTATAATAGAATTAATGCACATCATAAATTTGTTATTCCTTGTCCGATTTTGATCAAATTTTGGGTGTTTTAAAATTTGTCTGATTTTTCTTTAGTCTTTGTTCGAATCATGGAGTATCCCTTTAATGAAAGCAAGAGCAATGATGGGGAAGGTGCAGGACAAGCATGGGCTCGTTTGTGTTTCAATCTAAAAACAGGGATAAAATGAGTATTAACCAGAAAGTGGAAGGGGGAATACAGGGGAAATAATACACCGGTCACATTTGCTCTACGGCGGCCGTACGGCGTGTCGAAAACAGGCGTTTTATTCATTTTTATTCACACCACCTATTAGAGAGCTGGTACAAAAAATGTTAAAACGTCTTTTTCGACTCGCCGTGCGGCCGCCGTAGAGCAAATGTGACCGAGGTATATGTGGGGAAGGGAGAGGATAGATTGATTAATTAAAATGAATCATCACTATAAATCGGGAAGCCAAAGATGCACAGGCCGTGAAGAGTTGTATTAATTAAGCTCTTTTTGATCTGAGCCATTAAGCTGAATTTTAAGTCCATGCATTAGGCTATCAAACCATAAAATTCATTATTTGGGTTAAACGTGTGTCAGACAACTGTATATGTATGGCTAGTGGCTCATTCGTTTGTTGGATTTTGTTAAATATGCATATTACACCTATTGATCATGCAGGTCCTTATAGTACACCGTGAATCTAAAAATATACTCGCAAATGTTTAAGAAGAAACATGTATATGGTATATGGTACATGTAAGTTGCAAATACCATGAATATTCACGATGAAATAATGTGCAAAAATGCGAATATCGGTGGCAATTTTTAAGATAAAATAAAGCAAAACTGCCTGTGTGTAATTTCCACTTCCATTCTTCTATTTTCCATTTTTAATGACTACTGCGAATATTCAGATGAATATAATATATTTCATGAAAGCTTTCACAAGAAGCGTCCCAGCTTAAAAGATACAAAAATGTCCTTAACAGGTCCTTTTTCGATCAGGCCATTACGCATATTAAAAATCTCTGCTCACTCTTCGCGCCCGTAGTAATTATCTAGTTACCTACGAATCCTCTTCAGGATTACAAACATTGCCCGGAATGTTCAATTTTCAGGACAAAATACATGAGATTTCCAATAATTTTAGCTCACGCTTCGCATTCGCACTATTTAAGTAAGGCTTATGGGATTATTACACGTTTATGTTTTATAAGAATACAGCTAAGAAGTTAGGGCCGCCCATTCAAATAAACAAACAAAAATCAACTTTGAGCGACCGATCGGGGAAAATGTGGGTTAAACAATTTCAGCCCCCCCCCCCATGGGCGGAAGCTGCAGATATTTCTGGTGATTTTTTGGACAAGTATTTCTAGTCATTCCTGTTGACTGGATCATTATATTGAAATTGACTGGATTCTTATAAGATCCCATTTTACCCCCATATCTAGTCAAATTTTACTAGTTTCTATTCGAAATTGACTAGAGTGTTTGACTAGAGTGTGCATGGATCCGCCTCTGGATCGGTTAAAAGGCTGTTCATTATGTCCTTATTACTGGTCAATAATTAAAAGGGAGACCTCAATTAGAAATGATTTATCTCCCCAAAATCATTAATAGAATTTGAACTGCTTAAAAGTATGGTCCTCTAATAAGTTACATCGACCGGTCATTGGATTTAATTGGTAGAATTAATACCATCGAATGCCCAACGTGTGATTGATAACTTCGAGCACCTAAAATCCACGAAATGCAGCAGGTTTAATCAAGAAAATGGATGGCAACTCAATTGCCAATTGTCATCCCGACTTTACATTTTATTCTTTGATAGAGCCTGAGGCTAACTTCAATTGTTTTGTAAACCCTTATCAATAGAATATTCGTATAACTTATTATCGAACTCTAACCTCTACATGTGAGATTTGTCATATATTATGACCTTTTACCGCAATAAATCTTTATCCATGTTAATGTGTGAATAATATATACCATTTGTATTGTCAAAATGGTAACCCCCCCCCCCCCACAAAAAAAAAGAACAATTGAGAGTGGCGTTTCACTAACGAGTGCAAGTGCGGACCTACTGATTTCTTTCTATTCACTCTAGAAATGTTGCCCTTCGTAGGTTAAAACCTTGATGATAGGTTTTGATGAAACTTGATGAGACTAGGGTTTCGTTTAAAAGAGAGTACTGATAGTATTATCCTCCGTTAGCGCAATTTAGATTTTAGTGAATAATTTATTCCGGATTTTTATATATCATTTTCGGCCAGGATTTTTTTAAAGCAGGTATTTCCTGCATTTATCATTAAATCAAAATTACAATTTTTTAACAATGATATAACATCAAACATATACAGTGCGTATCAAAAAAAACGGGACAGATTTGAAAAGTCTATAAATTTTTTGTTTCAAATTATGATCTCTATATTTTGGTGTCAAAAGATACTCTGGGGTCTTATCCTTCAAATGCTATTAAAAAATTTAGTTTCGTTCACGCTTGAGCGAACACGGAATGTTTTTGTCAGGGGTTAAAAAGGAGGTTTGCGCCAAAATGGCATCAAATGATAAACATGATGATCGGACTTCTTGCTAACAGCAGACTTCCTCTTAATCTTTACATTATCTTTGCCATAATTTTTGTATTATGCGGTCAAAATTCATTTCCAAATCTACTAATTTGCTCAAATATTTCTGTTGTTCCTTTTTTAATATCCTGTTTTAGCATTGAATTTTCCTTCTTTAGGCAAGAACAATTTTTTTTAAACCGAAGTATGAGAGAGTGTTTTTTTTTCAAATCCTTTCATTGTGTGCTACAAAGGTTATGGTGCTTGAACAGTGGCATACTGATGGGTTGGGGCTAGGGGTGCTCCCCCCCAAAAAAAAAAAAATCATGACCAAGAAAATAACAGAAAACATGGAAAGTGAAATATGATATCGCTTTCTGAATATTATGTCAAAATCACAAAATCAGACATTTTAATGAAAAGGTGGAAATTTTTTTGCTTGCTCGCTTCACAACTTTTTAATACATTTTACTCAATCTGCCATATCTTGCTCCTTCAAAATTGACTCAATAAACCATTGCTCAATAAACCATAATGGTTTATTGAGTCAATTTTGAAGGAGCAATGATTGCCATTAAAAGACATGAATCCCTTCCTGTTTGCCCTGTCAAGCACATAATTAAACTTGGTGAAGGATTCAATAACCCCTTGAAAATAGGATTCATGTCTCTTATAGGTACCATAACATGATTTGTTTCACAAAATAAAAGGATTTGAAAAAAATACAAATTCTTCCAATTAATAATGCAAATCTTCCTACTTGGGTTGACAAAAAGTCTTATTTTCTTACTTACATGTATGAAAGAAAATACAAAGGTAAAAGTAGTTTAAATGAAAAACAAAATAATTCAGGTAAATAAAATTGTAATGAAAATTGACAGCATGATTCGAAAATTATGGCAAATACAATGAAAAGATTAAAAGAAAGTGTGTTGATTAGCAAAAAGCCTTATTCTCAAATTTCTAATTTCTGCCATTTTGGCGCAAGCCTCTTTTTGAACCCCCGACAAAAACGTCCCGTGTTCGCTCAAGTATGAACAAAATTTATTTTTTTGAATGGCATTTCAAAGATAAGATCTCACAGCATCTATTAACATCAAAATATAGATATAATATTTTGAAACAATTTTTTAATAGACTTTTCAAAACTGTCCCGTTTTTTTGATACGCACTGTGTAATGATTAAATTACAAAGGTGACAATTGTATAGTAGTTAAGTAGATTTAGGCATAATTCATGTAAACAATAACAAATAAATTTAAATGCAGAGGCCAGCTATCGTAAGCTGAAAGCTTGAAATAATAGCAGCCAGGGGTAAAGAGAAGACTACATGAAAACCATAATAGAAATACCGGGTCTTTCTTATTTAAATTGAATATCTATCGAAATAACCATGGTAACTATTGCTCGGAATTTTTTAAAGAAAGAACTGTAAGGTATCTTCAAAGTAAGGAGAAGAGCTAAAGGGAACATTCACACATCGTTCTGACATTTGGAAATAAAGACAAAGCGATCTAGAGCACACCTGTGTAAACCGAAGGTCTGGGAAATATATCATCTAACAAACATCTTTAGGTGGAAAGGGCAGTTACCTGACTTTTGACAATAGAGTGGATAAACAAAACATTTCCGATTTTTTTTCCTCTGATTTCGGATCGAGAGGCAAATATCATGTGATGACGCGATTCTGGTACTGACGCTATATCATTATCGAGTATTTTGATGATTATCAATATTTCGTGCAGTCTCCTTATTCTATTTCAATTCCAAATCAATTTTTAATTTTCGTTTCCGTTCAAAACATAAACAAAGTAATATAAAATCAGATACAATTTTAATTCGTTGCACAACGTGAACCTGTAGATAGGGGCCTGGGCTGAAGGTGACATCACTGAAAAGGATGAAATGAATGAAAACAATTGAAATGACTGTGGGACAAAATGACTTTTATGATTTAATGTAAATCAATTGGAAATCCAGGAATAGAGATTTCGAATCAGAGATTTAGAATTAGATTTTTTACACTGTACTCAGAGACCCGAGTTCTGAAGTCAGGTTTTACTTAAACCACGGTCTAACTCTGTGCTAAGATAATGGGGAGCCAAAAGTTCAAAAAATCTGTTAATATTGCATAATTATTTCCTATGTTTACTATTGTTTCCTTTTGCTTTCATAATGAAGAAAAATTATTCAGTTATCATTCCCAGACAATTATGAACAATTTGGGCTCCATATGAGTTAAAAGTACTGTTAGGGATGTGTGCTCCAATTGGCACTCCATAGATAAACCACAACTTTCACCCAGGGTTTAATTTAGACCCGAGTTTAGAATGCGGGCCCTAGAAGCTACCTCTCGAGAGGTATTAATCATTCACCAAACTACAGCACCTTGTGAATATAAAGATGAAAATTATATTCTCCGTCGGCATATCATTGAATCATTGTAAAAACAAAACGAATGATAAATAAATGGGAAAAAGGAGTGCACTAAAAAGCCAACAAAAACATAGACGAACAACAAATGAAAAACAAAAACAAATACAGAACAGAATAAAACAGATAATTATAAGGCCTATTCAGGCAGAAATTGGATGACTGATTAGCAGATATCTTTCGATACGCCTGTATTGAAACATAAATGTTTACTACCGCCAAGCTGCCTTTGTTAATTCTTCCCCATTGAAGCCATACTTGTTGAACGCCATCCAAAAACTGTTTCTGATCACACTCTAGTTTTTGTCCATTAGAAAAAAAGTAAAAAGCATACCTAGACACTAGCATAGAGATGGAAAGTGGTAAAAGACGTAAAACTGGGGAAATGGTTCGTCTGCCCTTGTAAACCCATGCCTACCTTTCTTTTGTGGTATTCACGCTTTCCTCGATAACATTTGCAAAATCGTATCTCTCACGGAAAAGCGGAATGCATAAAGCAAAATGGACATTGAAAGTGTTTCACTTTAAAAGAATCACCTAGCATACGACATAGAAACCGGCAGCCGACGCCAGCTTTTGAAGTGTTGGGCCAGTGACGTGGTGCAGCTGTGTTTAGATTTATCTAGAGTTTGCCCTTTACGGCGCCAATTTCTTCCGGATGGATAAAATATCAGATTAGGTAAAAAAAAATCTTCCAAACCTGATCCAAAAGACTAACAAGAGATACAACAAAATGCCAAGGAAGATCGTCGCCAAAATCTATCAATACAGTTGGACCCTTTGAATTTCTCAAAATCTAGTTTTCCCTCCCACCTTCCGTTCTCCTTCCTTTACTATTTACTATGTTACATATTTTTTCTTTCGATTTGTTTCTAAATTCCATCCTTTCTTATTTTCTTTTTTCTCTTAACAGGATGACATACCCAAAGACGTAGTAACGATTAACGTGATCATGGTTTAACTTTCCCTTTATATTTCTTCTCTTTCCTTTTTTTATCTTTCTTCCGTTCTATCTGTTTTTCTTCCTCTCATTCATTCTTTCGTCTAACACGCACATGCACGTGCACAAACACACTCATAACAAATTAAACATACACACACCCACACCCTTACTCCCCCGCATACACACACACACACACACGCACATTTGTAATTCTGCCGTCTTATTAAATGCCCCCTCACATCTAATATGCCTTCCGATGGCTGGCGAAAGCATTGATGATAACTGATAGTAAATCATATTTACCCTTCGTGTTTGGGTTCGTACAACTTCTGAACTAACAGTTGCGATTATTGAAATTCGCGCGGAAATTTTGAACATGTTTTAAATTTCCCGACGAAATGAAAATCGTTGGTGATCTGTTTGAATTCGCATCTCTTATTTAGTCTGCGGACCGATCTCGAAAGAAGCAACACGATGACAAAAAACGCACAAGAACGCCCGATCTATATTCCCTCGTCTTCGTTTCTAATCGCACGCCATGTCAAACCATTGATCACTGTTCGTTCGTCTTATTGGGTTTTATCAAACTTTCGCTCGCCTTCGGCTGTAATTTACTCAAAGAGGTAAACCGAAAAATCGATATCCTTCGCTTACCAATCGTTGATAAAATTTGACAATAGCTACTGATCACATGATTTGACGGAAGTTTTATTTGAATTCGTTGAATTCGCGTGTATTTCGTGCATTTTTTCCATTCGTCACCCTTCGTCCGCCTACATTCGGTCAGGTGTGAGGGGGCTTTAAGGGAATACATTAAAGATCATAAAAAGAACCCTTTTCCCTTTAGTTTGAATATCGTTAACCATCGTCAAGACCCATATACTAATGAACACACGAACAGAAGATTTATCCCAATTAATCAACCTAACCAATTATCTTTTTGTTCTGCGAGCTTCTTAAAGGTCAAGACCACCTCAGAAAAATGTTGATTTGAATCAATAGAGAAAAATCAGACAAGCACAATGCTGAAAATTTCATCAAAATCGGATGTAAAATAAGAAAGTTATGACATTTCAAAGTTTCGCTTATTTTCAACAAAATAGTTATATGAACGAGCCAGTTACATCCAAATGAGAGAGTCGATGATGTCACTCACTCACTATTTTGTTTTTATTGTTTGAATTATACAATATTTCAATTTTTACGAATTTGACGATTAGGACCTCCTTGCCTGAAGCACAAAATGTTAAAATAATGGAATTCCACGTGTTCAGGGAGGAATGAAACTTCATTTCACGTGACAATGACAAGAAAATAAAAATATTTCATATTTCATATAATAAAATACAAAAGAAATAGTGAGTGAGTGATGTCATCAACTCTCTCATTTGGCTGTAACTGGCTCGTTCATATAACTATTTTGTTGAAAATAAGCGAAACTTTAAAATG
Organism: Lytechinus variegatus; assembly: GCF_018143015.1. Lineage (NCBI taxonomy): Eukaryota > Metazoa > Echinodermata > Echinoidea > Temnopleuroida > Toxopneustidae > Lytechinus > Lytechinus variegatus. The sequence continues at coordinate 4,424,878 of NC_054754.1, read as the reverse complement.
CCATAACTTTCTTAATTTACATCCGATTTTGATGAAACTTTCAGTGTTATGCTTGTTGAATTTTTCTCTTTTTATTCAAATCAAGTTATTGGGGTGGACTTGTCCTTTAATGAACTACAGGAGAATCTCCAAAACGACGGTTTTATTTTTTAGTGTTCAGGGGGTAGGGTACGTGGGCTGTCCATGAATTACCGAAGTTCGCAATCGTATCCGGAACATAAGTGTGTGGCTTCTGAATGAATTCAATGAAGCTTATTAACAAGAGATTTGAAACAAATGGGTAAAGTATTGTACTTCTGCCATCAATCAAGCTACACATACAGGGAACTGATCCTGTTTCAAGTTTGATTTGATTTGACTTATTGTTTCACATTCCACTGTTCAAGATGTATGTTTTTGTGGAATGTGAAACAATAAGTCAAATCAAATCAAACTTGAAACAGGATCAGTTCCCTGTATGTGTAGCTTGATTGATGGCAGAAGTTATCATTATGAGAAGATGATGACAAAAAATAGTTGTATAGTTGTATATTATTTTACAAGGAAATACAATATCGTGAAATATGAGGAACCTATCAAAAAGCAAAGCTTTTAGACATTTAGGTTCCCAGAAGAAAATAATCAAGGATTAAAAACTCCTAGGTTCGATTGTATAACGTAAAACGGTTGGTACCCAGACGTACATATTTCATATCTAATCGATACATGCCTATGCACACAGGTATGCACACACATAGGCTCTTAATCCCAAGGATTCTATTAGATTCCTTCTGATAACATAACCTTTGAAAAGATATAAAGCATAAATCGTTTAAACACAGTCCTATTAATGATAACGGAAAACAAACGATAGCCATATCTAATATCAGAAATTAGTACATCTACTTCATATGACTGACAGAAGTTGTCTAGGTTATTAAGCCATTACGCACGCATGTTACGTGTAGTGCACTAGCGTACCTACGGGAGGGGCGGGGGGCAGCTGCCCTCCCCCCCCCTGACGAGTCACAACCCATGCAAAGGACGTAGCCCTCCCCCCTGACGAGCTTGAAAACCTTTTTTTTTCTAGTATTTGCTTTATTTGGGATTGAAGGCCCCTTTTTTTTTGCTTAACAAATATTTTGGCTGACGGTTCCCCCCCCCCCTCCCTGTGGTTAAATCCTAGGTACGCCACTGGTGTAGTGTCAATCTAATAAAACTTAGCGAAAACAATTCTAGGATATATTCTTCAACTCTTCAGAAAGTGGAAATGACGAAAAGGGTAAAATTAGTAAAAACTGATTTTGATATTAAGTTTTCATTTTCATAAGGGCATGAAGGGAGGAAAAACCGGCGGGTCGTAGTGATTCAGTCTGCCTTTCGCCGCACAGTCGCAGGTGACGGCAAACAAATACTACTACTACTACTAATAATAATAATAATATTTATTATTATTATTATCTTCGTAAGGCATGATGCTGCAAAGAAGAAGTGAATGATTCATGAGCAAATTACCGAAAATGTATGCAAATGGATGCTTATTTCTTCAAAGCTCAACGAAAGAGTAATTTGTACTGTTCCTCATTCTCCTCAGTCACATTGTATTTCCTCACATGCTGGGGCAGATCCAGTTTTAATCAATAGGGGGGGGGGGGGGTTTTATTCAAATTTTCCCTGATCGACCGTGAAAATCTGATTTTCGTCGTTGTTTTTTTTTAAGGAGGGACTCCTAATTTGAGATTTTTGTACATATTTAGCTCCATTCTTACAAACACTATATTGAAGAAGGTATTCGAGCGCAAAGCACAAGTCCCATAAAAAAAATCATATATATAAATATATATATATATATATGTGTGTGTGTGTGTGTGTGTCTGTATGTATATATATAAAATAAGGGAAAGAGGGCCCTTTGCACAACGTGTTGCAGCGCGTTATGTTCTATGTACATGTAGACGTATACGAATTCAGGCGCATACATTCGTAATTCCGAAGCTTCGTAATTCCGAAGGTTCGGTTATTCCGAAGGTTCGTATTTCCGAAGGTACGTAATTCCGAAGGTTCGTAATTCCGAAGGTTCGTCAATCCGAAAACGAAATAAGGTTCGTAATTCCGAAGGTTCGTTAATCCGAAAACGAAATAAGGTTCGTAATTCCGAAGGTTCGTTAATCCGAAAACAAAATAAGGTTCGTAATTCCGAAGGTTCGTTAATCCGAAAACGAAATAAGGTTCGTAATTCCGAAGGTTCGTTAATCCGAAAACAAAATAAGGTTCGTAATTCCGAAGGTTCGTTAATCCGAAAACGAAATAAGGTTCGTAATTCCGAAGGTTCATTAATCCGAAAACGAAATAAGGTTCGTTAATCCGAAAACGAAATAAGGTTCGTTAATCCGAAAATTAGATAAGGTTCGTATTTCCGAAAATGAAAATAATTCATTTTGGTAACCGTGACAAAAACGATGTTGTCATTACAAGATTACACGATATTATGCAATGATAGTAATAACGATCGATGATACATGCGTGTGTTTGGGCCAAAGCATGTATTTCATTAAGAATATAGGCGCCCTGATCAAGCATAGGCTAATTTCGATTTTATCTGAGCAATTGCTGCCTATAAGCAAATGGTTTAATTAAAGATGCAGGGGATCAAGTGTGTTGGAAGCGTGCGAGCAACCTCTAGATAATAGGATTTGTATTGGAGGGGATGTCATTTTTAATAACAGCTTCTGCTGGTAATAAAAATGAAAATAATACTAATAATGATCCTTGTGAGATGTTGAAAGCGAATCGCAAGCTCAAACTAGTAGACATTTCATGTAACAAGACGTGAAGTGAGCATTCGGAGCATTTTTTGTAATCATGAGAAAGATGTGTATCTTTCTAAAGAATTAATGCGAGGGCGAGCTGTAATTTGTTTATATACTGATCTGGGGCCCGTTGCATGAAACTTCTTACCTGAGAAAACTCAGGTTGTTTTTACAGGAGTTTTTGCCCTGTGCTAAAGTCAATGGCGGAAATCAGACTAACCTTAGTTTTCATTTTTTACCAGAGTTTTCTCAGGTAAAAAGTTTTATGCAACAGGCTTCAGAAAGTAATCTTTTAAGGACTGCATTTAGTGACTCATGAATAGAATATATATCTCACGAACTAAATAATGAGAGCGCGAACCGCAAGCTTAAAATTTGTGATATTCCAACCTGAAAACTGGACATTTCATACTTCTTTTTTGTAACCAGGAATAGAATGAGTTCCTCAATACTTGATGCGAGCGAGAAACGTGTGCAAAATTTTTCTGATTTTCCAACCTGAAAACTGGAAATTCTAAGCATTCTTGTAAAAAATAATAGCTGGGAGAATAGTTTTGAGAACTGAAGTGGCTTCCCTGGGTAAATAATATCTATATCAATATCATTCTAGGCCCACATGAAATTTCCAAAAGTTTGAGCACGTGATTCGCTCGCAACATCTCACAAGGATGCCCTTTTAACAGTAATTGACCAAAAAGGTGAATTTTACATCTTCAGATTTGACTTTTTCCCCCAAACCGCTTGCTCTCTACGCTCGCAGAAATGAAACGTAAATATATAACTTTAGTGATCACTTAAAAATTTGTGCTCAATTTAGTTACTACAAAACACACAACCTCTTTACACAGATGATAATCTAATGGTGAAAATATCCGTTTGCACCAAATTGCCCCTATTGGCCCCTTTTTTTTTTTGCTTTGCCCCCCCCCCCCCCCAAAAAAAAAAAATATACGTTCCGCCGCCATTGGTTAAAACACGCATCGTCTTCATGGCTAACTGCAAAAAGTTCTTAAAATGTCCCCTTTAGATCAGGTCAGAGCTTATATATTTAAAAATTCTGTTCGCGCTTCTTGCTAGCAGTTATTGTCTAAATTTAGTTACATAGGCATCTCGCTTTGCAGATCACAAACATATTGCCCATCATATTAACAAAAATATATAGCTCGCGCTCGCATTATTTAAAAAGGGTTTATCATGTTATTACATATTTACTTTATTTTATAAGGATAAAGCTAATTATTGACTGTTAGCACTACCCTTTCAAAGAAACAAACAAAAATTAACTTTAAACTGCCGATCAAGGAAAATATGGCTAAAAAAATTGCCCCCCCCCCCCCTCTATTTGACGAAAGTTGGATCCGCCGGGAGGGAGGCAGGAGGCATCAAAAATGAAATAAAAAACAGGGGAATTAATATTTTCCAAAATGGGAAAGTTCCTTTTTCAAAAATAAATATGCCGTTTTTCATGTTTTTTCGAAATAAAATACTCTTTTTAAAGTATACAAGTTAAATTAAGTTTTCAGGCTGGAATATTGAAAATTTTCAGCTTGCGCTTCGCACTCTCATTCGATTGGTGAAATATGCATCCTAAAAAGGTCACTAAATGCTTTCTTTAACAGGTTCCTTTTCTGGTCAGTATGTTTAAGCTCGCGTTTTGCGCTCGTGTTAATTCTTTAGTTAGATACTTTTTTAATGACAGCAGAAATCTGCTCGGATTTTTAAAAACTAATTTTCATTTTTTATTGCAATAACCTTAAAGGGGAATGAAACCTTTGAAACAAATAGGCTTGTGTAGAAACAGAAAAATCAAATAATAAGAATAAAGAAAGTTTGAGAAAAATCGGACAAATAGGGAGAAAGTTATGAGCATTTCAATATTGCAATCACTAATGCTATGGAGATCCTCACATTGGCAATGCGACAAGGATGTGTGATGTCACTGATGAACAACTTTCCCTTTGGTGGACTATAAAATACCCTCAAAATGTCTCTTTTTGCTTTTTCTTATGATGATAAAAACTCTTTATCCATGATGTATTCTTAAAAAAATATGTATTACATGCCCTCATGTAGAAGGAACACATGATTTATGGATAGATGTGATAAAAGAGGCAATTCAAGTGAAAAATATAATAAAGTAATGGGGAGAGTTGTTCACAAGTGACATCACACATCTTATATTGTCGCATTGCCAATTTGCTATCTCCATAGCATTAGTGATTGCAATATTCAAATGCTCATAACTTTCTCATTATTTGTCCGATTTTTCTCAAACTTTCGTTGATCTGTTTCTTTGATTTTTCTCTTTTCACACAAGCTATCTTGTTCCAATGGTTTCATTCTCCTTTAAGTTTTAGCTTGTGATTCACGCTCGCAACACCTCGCAATAATGCCATTTTAAAAATAATTGACCACAAAAAACGTTATACAACCTCACCCTTGAATTTGTTTTACCAAGCCGCTCGCTCATTATACTCTCTCCCGAAAAATAAAGCCTAAATATACATTTTGCCATAATAAGAAGTCACTTCAAAAAAGTTTTTCTCTACTTAAATCAAACACACAATGACTTCAAGCAGATGATAATCTTAAGGTGAAAATATCACCAAAGTGCCCATTTTGACGTATGAGTTTCATTTTTTGGCTTTACCCCCAACGAAAATTCGTTCGGCCGCCCTTGCCTTCCCATCCTCATAATAATTGAACGGCAAAAGTGTCCCCCCCCCCCCCCCCTGCCTCTGCCTCTGCTTTCCCGGTTTTCATTTTTCGGATTAACGAACCTTATTTTGTTTTCGGATTAACGAACCTTCGGAAAAACGAACCTTATTTCGTTTTCGGATCAACGAACCTTCGGAACAACGAACCTTTTTTCGTTTTCGGATTAACGAACCTTCGGAACAACGAACCTTATTTCGTTTTCGGATTAACGAACCTTCGGAACAACGAACCTTATTTGGTTTTCGGATTATCGAACCTTCGGAATAACGAATCGTCGGAATTACGCCACAAATGTTCGGATTAACGAACCCTTTTTCGTTTTCGGATTAACGAACATCGAGGTATAGGCAATTTACGTGTTTCGGAATTACGAACCTTCGGAATAAAGAACCTTCGGAATTACGAAGTGTAACCGAATTCAGGCATGGACACTAGACGTAGCTTTCAATCGTATCTCTCATTTATTGGCTAGCTTTCGGCCACAGGCCTTCACCAGGCTTATATGCAAAACAAAACAGAACAAAACCATGCTAATAAAGTCGTAATAACAGCAAAGTAACTAACGGGTAACAAAAAGTATACAGAGCAAAAGGGTAGCAGTAAAATAACAAAAGAGGAAGTAAAACGAGATGGTTGAGTACAATAGAAAACGATTTGGTAAGTTATATTGTTGGTCCTTATTGTCGAACCTGCAAAAAATGAAATATTGTGTCATTCAAACAAAATAAAGGAAAAGAGTGAAGAACATCGTCGTCTGTCTCATTTGAATGTCATTGATTTGTGCATATTATTTGTTTGTGAAAAGTTAGCTAAACTTTTAAACGTCATAACTTTCTTATTTTACATCCGATGTTTGATGAAATTTCAGTTGCTATATGCTAAAATTATTTTTTCTGTATTCATTCAAATCAACATTTTTTGCTTGGAGGGACTTGATCTTGTGAATCTCTTGCCATAAAATGATACGAAATTCCTCCTTTTAGAGGTTTTGGGGTGTGTAGAATCCATTCATATTATCATTTTCGCCACATAAGGCGAACTTCATGCTAAATCCAAGATGGCAGCAAGAAGCCATCTCGAAAAAAATTTGAACCCCTTGCCCCAGAATGATGAGTAATGCCTCTTCTAAGGGGTTTTGGTGTGTGTAGAATCCATTTCGATTATCTATTTTGCCATATAGGTCATCTTTCGTTGAAATCCATGATGGCCGCCAGATGTGACCGTGACAACTTTAAGGTTTCAACTTAATTAACCCTTTGCGCGCTGATGTTGCAATCTTATACATTTGTTCAATCAAATTCATAAATCGTAATAATTAGTTTTCTCCTCTACCTTCAAATTAGATAAGTTAATAAAAGGCAATAGTTCTTGGATGACATCTATGTAATAATAAATATCAATGGTGCAATATGAAAATCTTGAATTAAAGAAAATAACATGGAAACAGTTGTCATTATTATCCACCCAAAATCAATTCAGCGTTGAAAGAGTTGAGTTCTTAAGATGGTATTTGGCGGCCATTTTTGGATTTATGCAGATTAACGAAATTGATTAAAGTTGGCGTTTTGGTAACCAAGCTGGCTTTTTTCTAAAGGAACATGAATCATGAAAAAACTTCATAAAAAATATATATTTCTAGCTTGGAGTAATGAGCGTATGGGACTATCAAATACTTCCAAGTTGCAATCGATTAAAAAAACACGCTATTTACTGGTTGGAATGGACACAAAGGAATGTACATTTTTCATTAGAAATCAAAACAGCTGCGTAGGTTACCTTCAAAATAATGAAGAAAGATTGTAAATTTAACAGCGCTTCATTATCTTTGTAATGACAAATAGCTTTTTTAAAATGATAGCTATTTGCAGTGGGGTAATAATTGTGAACAACTTTGAGGGTGGATGCGTACGGGTAAAGTGAGTGGAGCAACCGCTTAACAAACTTACCCTTTTTGTAATCAAAATCTTATTATTATTAATATTTGTTATTGGTATTATTATTATTATCATCATTTTAATTATCAATATTGTTATTATTATCATTATTACTTATCATGCGCTCTTCCATGAGGCTTGCAATAAATTATTTGAATGAAATTATTTACTTTTAAAACTACAAACTGCGAAAGAGATGATTTGTAAGTTTCTGAAAATTGCTAGCAATGGGGATTGTATAAAAGGCAGTTCATTCCAGTATTTTGAGGCTGACACAGTTAAAGTTCTATAACCGGCTAAATGTATGGGTTAATGAATGTTATGACAAATATTAACATGATATTCAGTAATTGATTTTCTCTTCTACCAATTTCTTTTCATTTCCTTTCTTTTCCTTCTTGATCTTCCATGTTTTCGCGGTCATGAAACCTTTTGATAAGACAACCCCTATATAAGCCCATTCAATTAATTTGTGCGCCTGTAGCCTATTCATTACAAGTAACTAATGCTAATGGATTTCTTCGGGTAAAAAACACAGGTAATTGACATTAATTGTTCCACAACATTCTGCAATTATAACACATCTAGATTGTCAATATCTCATTAAACCTGGTTATTAAACTCAGCCCTTGCTATATAAATAGTTGTATCATCTTATCGTGCATAAACGCCTGTAATTTGCCTGCAATTCAACCAAAACTGAACTCGTTTACATGGTTAATGGATCATCCATTTGATTTTTCTCCCACAAATTAAAAGGAATTGAGTATACTTTGACAAGATTTCTGTTTAAATCTTAACACCTAATAAACCAAATCCGTTGTGCCGCCTATAAAGCAAAAAGTAAGGAAGAATACGTTCTTTCCCCCTTAGACATGGAAATGTCTAGAAAACTTTGAAGCACAATTAATTATAACTGTGAAGAAAAAAACGTGCATTTCACCTTAATAGCGCAATCAGTAGCATGCATATTATAAAGCAGTACGCTTTGAAAATACTATTACTGCTTTGCAAATTTACATCTAGGATTTATGCGGCTAGCAAATCGAAAATTAGAGATCGCCTTTCATTCTTTTTCCTGCATATAGCAGAGCGAGACTAAATGCGTCTTTTTTTCGACGGTGTCAATGCGGCAGAGTCGTCAACATTGAAATTTTAACCAAGTTTATGTTTTTGAAATGCTGTGATATGAAACTTAAACATGAAGTTAAGCAAGTGTCAAGCATCACCTGATATGAGTTGCAGGTCACATGATAAAGATCCTAGGTCATCTATGAGCAATGAACTTTGATCATGTAATGGTAACAATTTCAAAAACTTAACTGAAGTTACAATTTTTGATAATTACCATGTTTGGATTCATGCATCTTGATATAATAATCAATAAAAAATAAAGCAAATCTCTATGTACAATATAGTAAAGACTATCATAAGAACAGGTTGGAAATGGAAGAGGCTGATAAAAAAAACCGAGCTTGCAGAATGCAGGCAGCCTCCTACTGAAAATATTCTTATAAATCACATGGACCAAAAAAAGATGAAAATGAAAATGAGATGAAAACTTGAGCTTACAACCAATTAAATGTAATGTATATTTTAAGCAATTTAAAAAAAAGAGAAAATGAGATTAAAAAGTCTCCAGATTTATGTCCCAGCTGCGGTCACATCGAATCTCACTGATCAACATGCATGTATACGTGTACGCAAGGGCTCCTATACATATAAAAAAAAATAGAAAGAAAAAAAATGAATGTTTAGGTGATAAAGACTTAAATCAATTTGATGATAATCTTGGATAAACTTTTTGAAATCAAATTCAAGAGTTTAGGCTTGGATGTTCTTTGAAGATATCAATATTGCCCTAGAGCCTAGGGCCTTCGAGAGTAAATATTGATTTCGCAAGAATGGTCTGGGGTAGTGGTGAAAGAAAGTCATCCGATTTACGTGTTGGGTACTTACGAATAGCTTTGTTTTTGTTAAATGGTGAATTCAAGATTGATGGTAGCATACTATTGCTTATTTGTACTGTAAAAACAAGTGATCTGTATGGGATTTCTAGGACGTTTTAAAAATAACACACAACGCCTTCTCCTGTATTTTGAAAACTTTCCTTAAAACTTTATAATAATGAATGAAACGTATCGATTAGCTTCAGGCCACCAGGTAGGGGGAAATGTCACATGACGTCAATCAAATTATGATATCAAATAAAAAAAAACCTTAACCAAAGATTGGAATTTTGATTTTCAAGATAATTTCAAAATGATCAGCTATTAAATAACAATAATAATGTGTCCATTTATATAGCGCAGTTTTTATATGCATATACTCAACTGCGCTTTGATACTTGGCATCATTATTATTACCCCGGCTGTAGCTAAGCCGGCATATCAATAGGCGCTAAAGCGTTCAAGGAATGAATACCGGGTACCCATTCACCTCACCTGGGTCGAGTGCGGCACTATGTGGATAAATTTTTTGCCGAAGGAAATTACGCCATGGCTGGGATTCGAACCCACGACCCTCTGTTTCAAAGTCCGAAGACTAATCCACTGGGCCACAACGCTTATTACGTTTGTCCTGAATATAATGGTCAACATGTATCCAAAATAAAGTGATTAGAATGTCAGGTTACTGGGTTAAGGTTCACTTGAGATCAGTTGATTAAGATAAGAATTGACGTTTTGTTCATTAGAAACATCAAGTCAAATCAAAAGAAACTTAGTAAGAGATAGTTATTGGATTTTAAAATTATTTGAGATGAAAAATGTGTTTTTGTGAAGGCATAAGCTATTTAAGGTCAGCAAATTAACGATTCTATTATCAAACTTTTTTTCTCTCTCTCTTTATGAACAAATATTTATCGTACACGTTGTTGTTTTCAAAGTCAGCAATGCTGCCATTTTGAAACTTTGAAGTTCAGAAACCATGCGGCCAGCTATGCGTGAGATGTTCCGTAACTCGGCGTGAGATCGCAGGGCTGTGATACATGTGTGAGAGCGAGACTTGGGGGATGAGCAAGAGTCCCAAAGGCGGAATTCTCACGCATAAGGCGTGGGATTTGGTATGTCTGGTAATGCACACGAGATTCCTCATTTGAACCGGGCTTATGATTATGAGTAATATGCCCATAAACAATAAAGGAAAAGAAGATTTATGAAATAATACATTAATAATAGACACACGAATAAAAAATGGTTATCATGTATGTTGAAAAAAAACAGCCATTAAAGAGTTTTCTTCCTTTGTTTTTTTTTTGTATGTTGCATGTTCCTATTTTTGTGAGCGGACGATTATTATTAATGATTATTATGTTATTGTTATTCCCTCACAAGCGCGTCATCGATACAATAATCAATTACCAACTAAAGACTTCCTCCTATATTTCGACTAAAAGCGTGTCGTTTATAGAATGGATTCGTAAACAGCTTCCTTTCTGCAGTCATCAATTTCTTCACTGTTAAAAACGTGATTTTACGTAAGAAGAGAGATTTTGCAGAAAGCAATAACAGAATCATTCTGTTTAAAAAGGGGAAAGTGGTGTTTTAATTAAGGAAATTTGTAAGATTCCATACACCAAATACCGATTTCCTGTAAGATTACACATTCTGGTAAGATTACAGGTATTCTCGAGACTCTGCTGCAGGAACTTCTTTTATTTTAAGGATAAATGTTCTAACAGTGTACATGTATTTCCCTTTTAACATAAAAAAATGAGGAAAACCACATTCAGTTACCAAAACCAAATATGTTAAAGGAAAAACCACAAACCAGCGCATGTATTTGTGCACATTTTAACTATTGTTGATTTATTTTCCTTAAGTTGCAATTTTGGTTTCCCTTTCTGGCCATTTGTCCATATATATTGGATGTGTTGATATCCACCGCTACATCACTCAACATTGCAGAGAACCCAGGCAAATGAATGCCACAGGGCAAAAATGAGAAAAATATTGAATATGAAAAGTAAAAACGCTATTTATAATTCTATTCAACGCTGTTTAAACTGATAACTTAATAGTTGTTTAACAGTTTAAACAATCATGCTTAATCTATTAAGGGGGCGAACCGATTCTTATCTACTGTGTGTTTTAAATGGCTAGTCTTAAGATAAACCTTCTGAGATACTTATTAGTAGCACCAAGGAAGCATTATCCTATACTTTTAATTGGGAGGAGAATGTAAAGTGATTTTGAGAGGAAAGATGTTTGATTAGCTTCATGGTAATGTAATTATTGCGATATGAATGAATTCAGTGATTAATCAGTGTGTTATCATTCAAGTTGGCCTATATTACAAGACTTCATTTTCTCAAAATGTTGCATTTCGGGTAATTAATCTGGCCAGCTATGAGCAGTTGAGATTGGCTATTCAGGCCGTTAGTTTGCATGCTCTTCAAATATTGTTAACCCGTTCACCGCAAGGTTACAAAAATCCCCATTAGACTTTGTACAGGGCCCACCCTGTTCTTGTAGACAACGGGTTAAATGAATAAATATATTACATGTTTACATAAAACTTGTAGTTAAGATTTTAATCACTTGATTAATCTATCAGACCACTGCTGTACAGTTTATACAGAAAACAGGACTGTATGGAAATTTTAAACATCACTGTGCAAGAACTGGATGGTCCCAACAAGTATTCACGTGTTTATATCCAAGTCTTTTCATAATTGTGATATGCGCTATACAAGAAACTATTTATTATTATTATTATTATTATTATTATAATCAGTATTATATCAGACGTTATAGTGGGATATATTTTTTTGTCTTCTCTCATCCTTTACAAATTGAACGTCACCTTAGCCTCACTGAATGACCCCCTTATAGTTGTACTAGTAGTAGTAGCAGTGGTAGTAGTAGAAATACTAGTAGTAGTAGTAGAAAAAGAAGTAGTAGTAGAGTAGTAGTAGTAGTCGTAGTAGTAGTAATACTAGTAGTAATAGTAGTAGTAGTAGTAGTAGTAGTAGTAGTAGTAGTAGTAGTAGTAGTAGTAGTAGTAGTAGTAGTAGTGGTAGTAGTAGAAGTAGTAGTAGTAGTAGTAGTAGTAGTAGTAGTATAGTAGTAGTAGTAGTAGTAGTAGTAGTAGTAGTAGTAGTAGTAGTAGTAGTAGTAGTAGTAGTAGTAGTAGTAGAAGTAGTAGTAGTAGTAGTAGTAGTAGTAGTAGTAATAGTAATGACTATTAAAATTATGTGGGAATTCTATCAATGAGACGATACGTAAATTACTTACTCTCTTCCACAAGATCCCAAGAGAGGTTTATATATTTCATCATGAATAAGTCATAATATAACAACTTGTTTTCTAAATAGAGGGGCAACAGTGTACTTAGGTATTCGTTTTGCGTTCGGAATAGATTGAACTACTGTAAGAAAATTGGGCCATCACGGCCATAAATACTTTCATGATTAATTTTACTTTCCCACTCGTTATATTTATCATTGAATTCAAACGATTGTGCCTTTCATATCAAGATTCCGTAGTTGATCTGTCTTGTTCTATCAGACATGTCAGATGGAAATAATGGTTTGGATAACCTCTGCATATTCGTAAACCAAAAAGGCATTTTTTCAATATGGCTAATACTATTCTACGGCAAAGGAAAGGTGGGTATCCCCGCACCCGCCCAGCCCCCTCCCCTCCCAGGAGGGGGATATTCCAGTTCTTGTACCACCCCCTCCCCCATTGGTCGCAGCGAAGATAAATATTTTTAATGAACGCAAGAGAGCCTACCAATATAGAACGAAAAAAATCTATCACTGTTTTTAGGCAAAATTATAACCACATCGCTGATGGATGAGTGGTGGATTCTATCAAATACGAGGATACTTAGCGACTGAGAAAGAATATTTCCTAATTTCATGGGTGATAGTTTTGTAATTCGAGTATATATTTTTACAAGAGTGTGTTGCAGTAAAGCGAGTATTTGCTAGAAGAAAATGATAATTGATTTATTTTTCATTGACGAAACTATTGCACTTCTTGCACAGTATCGATAACATGCTATATCTTATTTTACCCATCTGCAAAACCACAAAAACATCATAGCTGTCTCTTCAACGCTGGACTATCGTCTTTCCTTTTTATCCCTGTGTGTTGTTTCATGGGGGGTTTGACAAAACATACATCACTATGCTGTAAAAAAAATACATTTTCTTTTCTAACTGCCCACAACATTGCAGATGCATCGGACAGTGATATGATACAATGAAAAGCCTTTGAAAAGAGGTGGTAGCGACTGAGGAGGATAATTTTGCGAATTGAAATTTGGAAACGTACTCTTTGGAGCATTTAACGGACCGAATGGATTGAAGCATTATACCATAACACGTTGTTATGCTGTATTATTATTTTCTTACAAAGATTGTTGCCAAAAAAAGTATGGGGGATGCAGTCATTCTCGCATACATTCGTAATTCTGAAACTTCCATATTCCGGAGATTCGGATTTTCCGAAGGTTCGTTATTCCGAAGGTTCGTATTTCCGAAGATTCGTAATTCCGAAGGTTCGTAAGTCCGAACACAAAGTGAGGTTCGTCATTCCGAAGGTTCGTTAGTCCGAAAACGTAATGATTAACGAACCTTATTTCGTTTTCGGACTAACGAACCATCGGAACATCGAACCTTATTTCGTTTTCGGACTAACGAACCATCGGAACATCTAACCTTATTTCGTTTTAGGATTATCGAACCTCCGGAATAACGCCAAAAATGTTCGGATTAACAAACCCTTTTACGTTTTCAGATTAACGAACATCGAGGTATAGGCAATTTACGTGTTTCGAAATTACGAACCTAAAAAAGAACCTTCGGAATTACGAAGTGTAACCGTAATTCTAGCCTTTTATAATTTTTTTATTTGAATTTGGTCAACTACATGCCCATGCATGGTGAACATGATACATCAGGGGCTTATTGTAGGAACGGTTGCCATTATGCACTGTAACAAATGAAGTGCTAATTTAGCACTTAATTTAGCACTTACACTGATTGTATACTGGTTGCACTACAAGTGCTGATTTTCTACTATTTGAACTAGAAAATCAGCACTCGTAGTGCAGTCACTATACAAGCACTGTAAGTGCTAAATTAGCACTTCATTTTTTACAGTGTGGGTTCATGATATAGTTCTAATATTCCAGCTTTCGATGAATGTTTTTAAAAAGCAAAACAAACAAACGTTGCGCATGATTTGGGGGAGATTTGTGTCATATACTTCATCCAAATGTAAATCGAATTTGGTAGTGTATATTTGGATGAAGTCAGTCTCCCTCCCTCTCTCCCCTTTCTCCTCCCCCCCCCCCCCCCCAGCCCGTTCACCCTTCCCCTTCTCTCTCTCTCTCTCTCTTGCTCACACAACCACGCACACTTCATGTTTTTCTTCACACTCTTGCACATTACACCAATGCAGTGCAATTATGGCAATAGCATTTTCATTCATTTAAAGTGAGCCAGAAAAGCAATAGAAAGATCATGCCTCGTTCAATGACGTAAGGGGTAGGTGTTGCAGTTTGGCCACGGCACGTGTAACCCCACACACACCCACGCACACACACACACACCCTTTCATCACAATTTCAGTCGTTTTAACCCTCACACTTTATCACCTCTCTTCCAATCCACCCTCTTGTTTATCAAATTTAAAGTTTACATAACATTTATCCACATTATGTAACGTTATGAATATAGCAACTAGATAATTCTGACTTCAGATGTTATGAATATCACACATGAACGGGTTGAATGCATGTAGGTTTTATTAACGAACAAACATCATTACTACACACATTAGCTTTACATAGAATAGGAAATAGCTGTTTCGTCCGTTCAAAATATCAAGACCTTTGTCAACTTAGTACAAGGCGTCATTACTACGTTTGGGAACCAAACATTTTCACATTTACGTTTTCAAACTCGAAATTCACCAATTTAGGTCAATTTAGGGCTTTAAATATATTCCCCGAACACGGAATTCATCGAAAGGTTATACATCCACGTGCACGCCATATCACGTTCATCATTATTTTCATCATGTTCCTATCACCTTTTTATTTTTTTATATCCATCAGAAGTTTCCCTTTGAAATTTCACAATCATTTTCTAATGTGGACACGGCCTTGCTCTGCATCTTTCATCAGCGCAACGCTAGCCACAGAATTCATCAAATGTAATTTGATGTCTTTAATTGAATTATGAAATATTCATACATATTCTAATTGCGGAGGGTCCGAAGCATTTGAATAACTCACGTCTATTAAAAGGAGCGTCCTTCGTTTGACTGTAACCAATTATCATTAGGTGTGTTACTTCATTCAGGCGGGGGTAGTACCCACGAATTTAGAAAGCATGAGTTTCTTTCAAGAAAACCAAATACAAGTCATTACTAACTTAATGACTTATATTCAACCTCTTCCGTTGTGCAAGAAATATTACATTGCGATATGTATTTTTTTACTATTATTTACATGCAGTTGTCGCCTCTATTCGTGCTAATAAGCCTATCAAATTTCTCTTGAGTGACTTAAATTAACCACGTAAAAAGTGCACTTAAATTTACAAACTTAGACAAACACCACAAATTAAACAATATCGTCGAAAACGCTTACAATTCGGGTTTTTTATTCTTAACCTTAGATAATCTATTTTGTGCTGTTAGTGATGATTTATGCCATGCATTATTTTTTTTACAGTCATGACTATTTTCGATTTCAAAATTGTTCTGATTATTAATAGTATTTTTTATCATTAGCATTATTATCCTCATTAGTATAGGTTACAGTATTTCGTAGCTTATAGTTATTCATTATTAGTAGTATTAAGAACATCATGACAGTTAATACTCGTTTCATTCAATATCACATGAAGATAATGATTATCATCATCGGTTCATTATGTTGTTTCTGTTGAGAAGACATTGTCATACAGCTCATAGAACATGAACACAATGCTAAGAATTTATGGGTAAATATAGATACGCAGCCAAATCAAAGACAATTAGAACATGTTTAAACATGACATCATAAACATCGTTGATTGGTATCAATTCCTCCGTAATAAGCGAGGATTATTAAATTTTGCTTAAGATTCTCATTTGATCTAATTAATGGGAATCCAACTAAAGATGCTTTAATAGGAGGAAATCATAATATGTTAACAAATTTTCGGCATTACTCGAGGGTATTTGAATTCGAGTTCATCGTGATTTAGCCGTGAACCAGAATAGCCTGGTGGTTAAGTCGCTGCCCGGAAAGCAGTAGATGGCAGGTTCGAACCCCACTGGTTCCAATTTTTTCTGACTTATGATTTTCATTAAAGATCGAGCATGCGATCTTAATACATAGGAGTAATGCCGAAAATTTGTTTACAAATAATGGGAATCCGTTATACACATACTCGATCATAGTCTTCTGATTCTATGTACTAAAGATCATTTGTGTTTATAAATGCATATAAAACTGCATAGCTTTCCTTGCTTTGACACATTTTGATGGTTATGTAATATGCATTTGTTGCGAAAAGAATTTTCATATATGTAACTATGTTCTATATTGATACGTTTCATTCGTTTTTGTTAACAATTAAAGAACCCATGAAGAAGGCCTAAGGCCGAAAGCTCGGATTAAATTGAGGTCTATCAGCTACGTTCAATCGTCTTTTTATTTTTTTAGCCTATATATATATATATACATATGGGTGTAATGATGAGTGTGTGTTAGAGGGTGTGTAATGGTAACGTGGCCGAGTCGTCTCAGTAGCCTGAATAGACACATGACAGTCTGGGAATCAACCCTCGGCCAAGGCACCTATGCCAGTGATGTGAGCATAGCCTTTAATGAACATTGCTCTGCTAATCCTATATTCAAATAAATGGAAATGCTACACTATAAAAACTGAAGTGCTAATTTAGCACTTACAGTGCTCGAATAGTGACTGTTTAAATTTGAACTAGAAAATCAGCACTCGTAGTGCAGTCACTATACAAGCACTGTAAGTGCTAAATTAGCACTTCACTTTTTACAGTGTACCGACATTATTGGTAACATTGCGTGCACTTTTAATGTGGGGGTGCGTATGAAATGTCAAATACATTATGGAAATAAAACATCAAAACTGTGAATCAATACCACTGTTCAGGATATGGAATGTAACACCTCCTTGATTAAAACAGGATATTGATACATTGTCGGAAATCTATAGGGTTTACGAGGCGAAAATGACATTCGAACTGCAAGCTATTGTTAACTGAGTATAGATAATCAAGGTAGCATATTGTGGTATATCCTCATGAAAAAAAAATATTTGAACAAATTTTTGAAACATGATATTTTTATTCATTATGTGTATTGGAGTAAATGGGAGAGGAGTCATCGCCCTACCTCACTATGACATCACCAATTCTGACAATTTTAATTCTCAATGGGTATACGGATTACCAATTTTTACAACTTTTACAAATTCATAATGTTTCAGATTATTTGTCCGATATTTTTCAAACTTTCGTCTATCTTCCTGTCTGATTTGTCTTCTCTTCTAGCAACATCTATTGATTTGGGTTGGATTAACTTTAGAATGACTTCAAATTTTACTGAATATATTGAAGACTCGTTGAATACTGCGAAGAGTTTTCCTTAAAGTACATTTTCGAAGTTAACAGGAACCGAACAGAAGACATCAGGGATCGAAAAACCAAATCGAGGAGAGACTGAAAAAGTTCGAAAGATTTTTCTTTTACACAAAACGTCCCCCTAAATGTGGGTGCTACATAGCTGACCTACGAAGTAATCTTAGCGTGTTTTGATGTCTCAACGCTGTACGGCCGTTAGAAACACCCTTATTTGATGAGGATGTGCTTCTTTTCTTCCTTATGCTTCTCTTCCATCCGATATTGCAGGTGCCTGAAAACTCACAAGCCGGTCCATCATTAAGGTCTGTCTTAAAAGGGAATCTTCGCGTTATGTCAGAGTTCCTGGAGCGGAATTGTGCCAGGCGGCTCTGTCCACCCGGACCTGTCGGACCGTGTGCGCGTTTTGAGACCAATAGCTTGTGGAGAAGTGCGCGTACGACCTCGTCTTCTTGCTTGGTTTGTACTTGAATGTTCCGGATGTCGTCGTTAATCAGTGAAGTAACAACGTTTTCTTCCTCGTCCAAGGTGTCATGTGTACCCTCCTGCATGTTGGGTCCGGCGTAAATCAGTGCAAGCAGAAGTAACCTTGCGGCGTTGATAGCATCCATGGTTCTATTTCACACCCCAGCGGATGCCGGACGATCCCCTCTGAGAGCCTGGCAGCTGACAGGTGGCAGTTTGTACGTCGCGATCTGCCGGCGGGAATAAACTGCAAGACAAAACAGATAAAGAGAGCGAAAAGGGATTATAAAAACGTGTGACTTTCCCTAGAGTAAACTGAACACAGATATGATATTCCCCCCTCCAATATCTTTCACGCAGTTTACGGACGTCATCATCAGTAATGACCCTCGCTGTGTCAATTTCAAGATGGAAGAGGGTCTTGATATACTGCGATACTTTGAACGGCAACTTGAATGAATGTAAGAGATGGAGGAAAAGTCATACTAACGAGATTTATTTTCCCCGGTGCATCTCTTCAAATAGAATTACTATGGATTGAGATTTCACAGCCGAGACCAAATTGCCAGGTGACCCACGACTGAAAGCATGTTAAACCAATCGTTAGAAGATTGAAATATGCCATAAAAGAACGATAAAAGCGAGAATGGAGTGATGATGCGAATGCCTTCGAGACATTCATCTAAAGATCGTTGGTGAATAATCTTTAATTGCAAGAAAATTACCAAGCTATATTTTCAACAATGATATGGAATTATACACCTGTACACAAAAATATCAGCGTCTTGAAGGTCGTTTTTATCCTTTTGCATGCATTGGCATTGGACCTAATTATACTGTAGTATTGATTTTTTTTTACCTAAAAGGGGAACATTATGAACGAAAATAACCAGTTCCCCAACAAAGCAAAAATTTCATACTGGACAAATTACATTAGTTACCTTGGGTAGAATTTGCTCTGTATGTATGGATATAGTTCAGTTCAATTCATTTATTTCATTTTGCATTTTGTATATATATATATATATATAATTATATATATTTCCTTCGCTTAATGTACGAAGAAACACTGCAAACAGAAATCAAGAAACGTAAGTGATACACATAGATGAAAATAAAATCCAGAAACAATAATGATTTCTCCAAGATAATATATATATATATAATGTGGTTACTAGCATGGACTAGATGTTATAATCATTTCACAAAATAGTGATATCGACATAAAAGTAGACCACGCTGATAAAAGATCATTTATTTTCAAAATCTTCGCTTTATTTACTCATGTTAAATTGTATTCTGATTAAACTGAACACAGAACATATCAATATCCTTTCTTCAAAATATAATCTGACAACATGCATAATTTATGTAACAAAATGATTCATTCTCCGTATTGTTCCTAATTAGACGTAATTTCTTTGATTTCTATGAATATGACTGGCTGTATTGTGCATGCATGTGCAGTCCGTCATATTTATAGAAATCAATGACAATAAGTCTAATTATAAACAACGATGAAAATGAAAAAAAATGCTACAGCACAAGGTTCCTGCAAGCACACAGTTCTTCGTTTGATATATTCAATATATTTTTATGTGTTCGCTTTCGTTTAGCGAACAGAAATCAAGAAACCTAAGTAATACACAGATTTTTTTTCATCCAGAAACAAAGACCCGAATTCACAAAGGTGGTTTTGCAAACTCACAGATGAGTCCATGGTTTATGCAGATTTTCTGTATTTCATAAGTCCACTCTTCAAACAGTGGACTCATAAATAAAATAGCGTATCTAACCATGGTAACGGGCGTCAATTTGGTACTCTGTGTCAAAAGCGCGCATCAGAATTGGAAATTTTTATACACGCGCCAGATACGCGCTGAATTAAGCGTAATTTATACAGGAAATCTGCATTAACCATCGACTCAACTGTGGGTTTTCAAAACCGCCTTTGTGAATTCGGGCCTTTGGTTTCTCCAAGATAATGGTGCCGAGATAAATCGAGAGCAGCATAAGAATATCTTCAGGTATCCAATTCCTAGGAAAACGAAGTTCAACGTACATTTGTACGCGATTGATTCAGAATAAAACATTCATACAATTAAATTGAAGTTCTACCCAGCTGTGACACAATAAGGATCGTCACATATATTTTGCATCGAGCCGGTTTCTTCTTTTATTTATTTTTTATTAGAATGATAATGTGTTGGAAATCACGTTGACATGGCAGTGTCATATCATTACAAATGAAGTAGGGCAACAACTGTCACTCCAATTATTTCCTCACTTTTCAAGCATTGTTCTTGCTAGTCAAGATAAAAAAAAAAACATTGATGGCGCCAGAGACATACCTTTTGATGTGTTTAAAATTGCATCGCCATATTTGGGCATGTGGTAATGTATCATCTCATGTTATTAATGTGTTTTTTTTAATGTGTCGTCGACTGCCATGGTAGCAACCTTTTATTACAAATCAGGTTGAATTTGCCGGCACAACCATTTTACTTTTGCAAGTGTGCTAATTAAAACATGGTGCCAGGGTGCTAATAACTTACAGTTACAGTGTGCACTCTGCGTGTACCAATTAGAAAGCAAGATCACGCACCCTTCAACGTCTGCATGTTACCATGCCATTACAAAATCGACATTAATTTATTTCAGTATATTTTCATCTCGTATCATCATATTCACACTGTCATTGTCGTTTTCATTATTGCCATCATAACCACCATCATTTTGTCATCAAAACCGTCTTTATTATCATACTCTCCGTCACCACTGTCGCCATTCATGATCATCATCAGCAGCAGCAGCATCTTAATCATCATCATCGTTACCACCACCAACCTCATCAAAATCATCATAATCAAGACTATCATTATCATCTTAATCATCATCACCGTAATCATAACCCCCACCATTACTGTCAACACCTCCTTCAGTATGATCATCATCTCCGCCACCATAACCATCATCGCAATGATACGAGTCAGCAATAACGCCATTATCGTCATCATCACCAACACCGCCATCATCATAAATATCACTATCATTATCGTCGTCATCATCATAGGAGAAAAAACCTAGGAGCATTTCGCTCAATCCCGTTAGCCATCAGATTGTTATCGAAGCATCGATGGCCTGTACCAAGATATCGATAAAGTAGTAACTGATAACGCTAATGGAGGTGCCTGGGAAAAGACGTTTGCTACAAAGAAAGCACAAACTAATATATTATTCATATCTTCCATCAAGGAGCACACTCATTCACCCAGCCAACACCTCGGAAAGTTGCCTGTGGTAATTGATTGATACAACTGAAAATTTTACGAAATAAAAATGCCCCTGACCAAATCAATATTGTGGTTACACCAGATCTGGGTACAGTGTGGGCGACACGACATTCGCTCCTGCGACAATCGCTTCGGGCTTTATTTCGTCTAAGATGTCGGGCTAGGGTTCGGAGGAATGACATTAGGTAGTGATCAACAATGTGCTCCTGAAGGCTAGCTTTGGCCTCGGGTTAGTACTTGGCCTTGGCATCGGGGTTCAGAAGACATTGGCCTTGGTAACCTCGGGCAGGTCCTCAAACGAGACAAGCGATAATACCAGGAATTAAAAGGTAGATAATCATCCGAAGCCTTATGATCCTCGATGACAATGATGTGACGCTGATCTTGTCATTGACCTCGGAAGGCTTATAGTACTGGGCGTTAGTATTGGTCTTGGTAGTCCGGCCTTGGCCTAGTCTTTGACCTGGAATAGTCTCGCCGCGACCGACTCATCGGGTTCGGATTCCCCACCTCGTCCACAACATTGCTCATGATTAAGGTTACAGTTTGGTCATTGGGCTCGTGTTCGAGGGGATATAGTTACGACCAACTTTTTTTTGCTGTTGTTGCTTTGTTTGTGTGGTTGTGCTTTTTTATTGCACAACGAATACTGTCCAGGAAAGTTCCTGAAAATCCCAAAATTAATTATTTATTTTTAATAATCTAAAGATACGGCGATTATCATTAATACATGTGTTTTTAAAAAAACAAGAGGAGGTAAGAAAAACACAAATGCCAAAGAATTTAAAGTTACATTTTCTTTTTTCTAAACGAGGTCAAAGATTGACCCCTTTCGTTAAATCAAGTTAGTCTCTTTTGCTAATATTACTCACAATTAGGCAAATACCCGTGATTTTATAATATATTATATATACGAGTCACAATAATTTCTGTTTGGTGTTCTGTTTACATGTCTTTTGACTTGTAATTTTTGTCCAATGGACAATATGAAAATAGATAAAGATATAGAGTGATAATGTTGTCATATTATCAGAGGCAGGGTAATTGTAATATTGTTTCAGTATATCACTTTGCCAAGAGCCAAAACATGTCCAAAGCTTCTTTATCAACGTACTGTGACATAGAAATTCCATTCCAAAAACACCTGTCTTTAATGTCCAATCTATTTTCAATATTACCCCCCCCCCCCTCCTTCCCCTCATCTATCAACGGGTCATGTAGGATACTCTTTCTTTCTCACAGGAAGAAAGGGGTGCTGGCTTCAATAAAACGAAAATAGTCTAAGATCTATAGAAGCTCATTATTTGAGGAGATGGTCATTTCATGCACTGTTTGATTCATGTCAATGCTCTCTCCTTTTTTTTGGGGGGGGGTGGGTCAGGGATAGGGAAGTCATTATACCTTTCAGTGGATTTCCTATTTATTATGCATGTATACTTATTAATTCATAGACAGATTATGTTTGCTTGTCTGAATCTGTTGACCAATTCGTTGTTAAATGGTTATTGAAAGTATCCAATGTGAGAACGATCGGGTATCAGTATAATTACCCCATCATTTTCATCCAACGCTGGGCTAATACTTTTAAAAGATTATCTCTTGGGAATGCACCCCAACCCCAGATTTCATTTCGGTAAGTGTGTGTCATAGTTTGGGATTCAAAAGAGAATGTTAATTCCCAAGCTATTTTCTGCCATCACTATCAATACTCCAATAATATTGTTGACATTATGTTACAACTTCTTCAAGTAAACGGGGAATAGTGCATCGTAGTGTATTTTTATCTTTGGTCATGCATGCACAACTGGCGTTCTGACTAATGGGGATTGCACTAACATTCTGTAAAATGACTAGATTTGTCAGTAGTAATACATTTCTTTCACATTACATTTTTTTTTTCAAACAAAAACCATGCATTGTTGGACCAATATTTTAATATTATTATTTAAAGGTTTACCATTCGACAAATCTATCCAAAACCTAGTCTTTCCAATCGCTAGGTGCATGACATCCCTGCTCCATTCCGAGACCTTTCAGGAAGTGTCACAATTCGTGGGCTTTCCGTCATTTTCTTCCCCCGACTTATTCCCAAACCGATATGATTCGGAAATACAATGCGAGAAAATAATCTATAATTTAAAAGCAATCATTTATTAGTGTTACAAAAAACAGGTGTTTTTATGTTATGCGAAAAACAATTGGTTTGTTTTCGTGCATGTATGTGAGTGTGTGAGAGAGTCAGTGACAGTGGGTGTGTAAATGATAAAGAAAAAAATACCTGCAAGTGGAGAGGTGCAAATTTTGAATCATTATTTAAGTTTCAGCTCTTAATTCCATTCATTCTAATCAATTACATTACACTAGTCCTATCACACACACACTCACACACACTTTTTATTTTATTTTTTTAAACAAGTGCACCCCTAATTACCAAGTACCATTTCCAAGTATTTGAAAGCAGGATAAAAGTGCATTGTAGATTAAATGCCTTGCTCACGGGCATAGGTGCCGCGGCCGGGGATCGAATCCCAGAATTTCCATGAAGCCAGGCGCCTTACCACTCGGCCACGGAGCACACACACACACGCGCACTCACACACAACAAATTCTATATACTTATCTAAGAAACATTACAAAATCAGTGACAAATATATATCTCAGATCGGACGTTCCTGTGAAACAATTTTGCGCATACTGACTGGAGTCCCGGATCATTAAGACTTGGTATAATAAAAATGCACAATTTTTATATCAAGTTTACTATCAGCCAATCATATTCAATGATTTTAGTAGCTTTAAACAGTTATTCCAAATTTGTTATTGTAATACCACAAGAAAGGATCACCAGTTGCCCGGAGAATCGCCTGTAACTCACAAAGAGCTGTACTGCAAAAAGATCTATTTGATCTAATTCACTAAGTGAATTATACTGAAAATTTTAATTTAGCAACAAGTAAAAAGTTTCGAGTACGTAAGAGCATATTTAAGTCTATCACAATTTTTATTAATGCATATACGATTGTTCGAATATACCCTCCTTTTTTTAGATAACGCATCTGACACGTTTATCGCTACTCCCCTTTTTGCAATTTGAGCTAAAGTGTTTTTGCCGGAACAATAGTTGTATCCTGCTTTTAACTGATTGGTGTCTGGGCAGATTTTACCAAGCAAGGATCAACCGATGGAGTCCTCGTTGCTCAAACTAGAACGCACAGACGTGCAACCCTTACTCGGACACACCCACATCGGCACCCACACACTCCCCAAACACACTATCCACCAAGCAATTAGGCGGGAAGGTTTTCAATTCCCTGTAGTAGAATAAACAACCTGGTGAACGCTTCAATGGAAAGAAAGCTTCACGGCGCCAATTAAAATGAAATGGAAACAAGAAGAGATAGCAAATGTTATATACATGTATATATATATATATATGTATATATATATGGTCTTAATTATTTTTTATGGACCACTCCACTGACATTTATCGGAAGGGTGGGCCTTACGGACATGAAACGAGCTTTAGCTCTTGACAGTCTTAAAATCACAAACCCGACAAGGTGTCCAACAATATATTCAGAGCAGTTTTAATTGGAAGTGACGTACTGTATTATATACACACCACCGTCACACACACACCACACATTTTTTAATAATTAATAGAAAAATATAGATTTTCTGTTAACCAATAAACTGAAATGTATATATATATATATATATATCTACCCTTTGGAGAAATTGGTGATGCCGAAAAAATGTCTCTGCCGGGAATCGAACCCGGGCCCCCAGCTTTGAACGCAGGTGCCTTAACCACTAGTATAGTGTCGAAAATCTATCTGACGGTCAATCGGATCTGGCTCGCCCTAACCATTAACCCGTCTCTGTGGTCTAGTGGTTAAGGCACCGGCCATCAAAGCTGGGGGCCCGGGTTCGATTCCCGGCAGAGACATTTTTTCGGCATCACCAATTTCTCCAAAGGGTAGATAGCTCTGGGGAACCTTGATTTAAGCTACGCCTACCATTGTTCTCTTCATCCATTTCTTTACAATATATATATATATATATATATGCGTAAAGTACTCCAGGCATATATTTATATATATTCAGTTTAATGGTTACCAGATAATCCATATTTTTCTATAAATTGCTTTGTTGATAAAAGACTCCTTTCTAAAGACGATGTTAAGGGATATTCCAGTGCACTAACGGTACGAGTCACGTTTTCACATATTATGTGAACATAATTATTATAAAGATTCACATTGTCGAGGTGTCCACAGTGTTACTAATTAATTTTACTCTGTTGAGTTTGAGTACTGTAACAAAGTAAGCATTGTAGATCACAACTTAACATAATCTAATATGTGACCACATTAACCACTTAACCACTGAAACAGAAATAGCGAACCTATTGTATTGCAATATAACGAACAATAAAAAAAAATGTTGGCGTTGGAATGAAATGTCATTTTCTCATAAAATTGAAAATGGTTTTAATGTACCTGCAGTATATCAAAAGACAAATCACTTCACATCCGTTTTTAAACAGAAAACAAAAATATAAGTCACCACGAACCATTAAAATTCAAATTCAAAATTCAATTATGCATTTTATATAATACAATATATTGGGCGGCTGCTCGTTTATTACGTCACAAATCCAAAACTTTACATTAACTAATAACTTTCTCCATCCTCATTGGATTTTCCTCAAACTTTCACCAATATTTGTCATTCCCTTTTTTGGTATATTTTACAGCAAGCTTGTTTCAGTGTTGAACTTTCCCTTTAATTAGAAGCACAATATGGATGAATCTATTGCTCAGCCGGGAATAGGATTTAAAGCCATGACCTTTCATAAAGAGAATACCATAATATGAGGCATCTACTACAATGGGAGTTAATGGATTACATTTGATTGATCGTGTCGCAATTTTACATTTTTTAACGTCAAATGTGACGCAAATAAAGGCGAATTAACACATGTGCCTTAGAGAAATCATCAACGATCATTATTGATGACGTATAATACATACAATTATTCTATTCAAGTTTCAGACCAGGAAAGGCAATCCGTAAATAGATCCGTTAAATACGGGTTATGATAAACTGTGGTGGGGAAAAATAGCATATTGTTATTTAATAAATGTCATGATTCGAAATCCCCTCGATTCTTCACGAGATCAAAGCATCCATGGAAGGTATTTCCCAACTTAAGATTCTTAATCCCGGGTTGGAAATCCACACCGATAGAAAATGCATACCAACGAAGCTCAAGAGCTCCTCGTAAAGCAGAAACACATGGAATATATACAGAGCATTACGCACACACCACAAACTACGGTGCTTATTGGTGTGTACAGAGTGCAACACCAGTAATTTCACTCCTGTTTCAATACTTTTACATATTTAGTTTGATACATATATTGCTGTCAACACAACGCCATTCTTGGTCTTTTACACCCTGTAGCGTTATGTCCAATCTTGAGAGTGTAGTTTTAACTCTCAATGGTGTGGGCATGTACATGATGTAGGGACGCCAAATGGTGTAAATTTTGACTCCCCCTCCCAAAGTTTTACTGTGTAAAGTGCAAGTGTCATAAACCATGATAAAGATTACATTCTTTGAGAATGGTGATGTACAGTGGCTGCTGGGCCCACGATCAATTGGGCAAAGTAAATTTTCGGAGTATTTCATTTCATGTCTATTTCGAACAACAAAATATTGATTTTCCTTTTTTCATTTTGAATAACTGTTAGTGGGTTAAAACAAAATACAAAATAGTTTCCAGTGATAGCTAATAGGTTTCGGACTTAAATAAGCTTAAATATGCGCATATGCACTGTAAAAAATGAAGTGCTAATTTAGCGCTTACAGTGCTTGTATAGTGACTGCACTACCAGTGCTGATTTAGTTCATAGAAAATCAGCACTCGAAGTGCAGTCACTATACAAGCACTTTAAGTGCTAAATTAGCACTTCATTTTTTTTACAGTATGGTTCCAGGTTCCATCACGCTTAAACCAAAGACCCCCTGCAGTCATAATCTTCTCCATTCACGACAGTTGCACACTAACACTGCCATGATAACCATGTTAATGATGGGGTGTTGTGTTTCAACTCTACCCCCCCCCCCCCCCCCCTTGAAATGAGGTCTGGGCATTAGTACACAACTAGTGATATACACATATTGCTAAAATTAAATGATTTCCAGATGTCCCCACCTGATTAAACTCCTATAAGTTTTGGTCTTGATTCATGTTTTGCCTATTTTATCACCGGGAAGCACTGTACTTTTATGTTGCTAAATTTTTGTTTTTATGTACACACGCACTGCTAATATTGATACGTGCTTCTCAAGCTCTGTTATTAACGAATACTTTCATTTTCTGCTGTTTATAGTATCAAGCAAATTACTTTTTGAATTGAGTTTATGTTTAAAATTACCCGTCTCTCCAACTTCTGCTACTTTATTAAAATCCATTGCGCTATTGCCGTTTCCATTCACTCATAAAAAATATATATTATAATTAGATTACATTGAGAACGCATTTTGTCAATACTGAACATTAGTTGTATTCGTATCGTCGCCAGCCTTCATGACCTGTACCACACTACAGTCTACTGCAGTTTGCAAGATATATTTCATTTCTAGTTCAATAACAGAATTATAAGTGCAATGAACTTTCAAAACATGACTGAATTCGTGAAAAATGATACGACAAATGGAGTAGTACTACCGGAGTCGTATGGAGTGCGAAATGTACGCAACGCAATGCGATATCCAGTGATGGGAGTTGTCAACTCTCTTTTGGTGAGGATCGCTTGCTTTTTAAAGAGAGCTCAGTTTGCCATTGTCTACACTAGATATGAAAAGAGTCGATGGTGAACATTGTTCTTTGAAGATATCACATCCATGAAAAAATCGTCTATTTCCTTTTTCCAATTGCACACGTAGATACTTATCAAGAATCGCTATGGCCAACATGTTATGCAGGCTAGTTCAAAGAAAGCATTTTTGATGTGGCCCTCCAAATTGTTCCCGGTGCTGTTTTAGGCCATTCCTATCACTTTTGTTATAGCAAACGCAGAAAAGCCCATTCCAAATGCTTTCATTTCTTGACATTTTACAATCATGTATAATCTTTAAATATCAAACCAGTGTAGCCCATGCTTTGGAAAGAGATCATCTACCATGTCTAATGGATGCCGATCTCCGCAATGCTACATGAATAAAAGCTCTCTGGGAAAGGGGTATACTCAGGTTTTAGTGATGTTGTCAGTTGTATCTTGAAGAAGCTGCTAGTGTCTATTGTAAGATGCTTTGCTGATGGTAAAACTTTTTTTTATTTTCTGCCCTCTCTTTTATTATTTTTTTTGTAGGGGCATAAAGCTCTAGATAGCTATGCCTGATAGAAAGATAAAAACTGTCCAAACGGACTGTCACAGACCGTTCTAATGTGAAAGCTCTATTGTTTTCTTGTTTCATCTTACTCTGGGAATTCGGATTTTTTTTCCCGATCAATCTTGGCAAATATTTGGTAAACTACAAAATGTGATTACCATCCTGTATTCCCAGAGCATGTTGAGAACAATGATAAGATGACACTGCACCGCCCCCACAAATGAAATGAATACTTTCTCTAAAGGTATTCAACGTTTTGGAATTCATGGGGGTAAACGTTTGACAGGGGACCTTTAATACAGACTCTGTCACTGTTGGCATAACGCTTGTATTTCATTTGTGGTGGGGGCAGTGCAGGCGTTCTGACAATAGTGATAAGAACCTTCAGGCAATCAGAGCAAAGCAACGCATCAATGATCTGTAACTCAAGCGTGGATTAAAGGTCAAATGTACAAATTTGCGTCTCATTTCAAATATGAGTAGTACCTCGTACAGTTATTCTCATGTATCGAGCTGCTAGAAAAGGTGATGAGGGCATTCATGTGAAAGGGTTGTTAGTTTCCTTCAAGTAGTTTTGTTACCGTGGAATAATTAATCGCCATATCTGAACCAAGAAAACACAGACAGGTATCAGCAGCTAATAGAAATAAGCGTATATAATGATATTTCATTATAAATCGGATTTTTCTTTGAAAAAAAAATCATCAAGTTTATGTGTTTCGTCTCATATCCGCCGAGTATCCGCACATTCTATACGTCCAATCCCACTGGCTGATGTGAGTAAATAAACCAACTGTATTGCGAGCCGCTCTTCTTCAGTAGCCCAGAAAATACCTGGCTCTGTAACACAACGCTTCGCAGTTGTTCGTGGGGCTAATTTATACTGTTTATTTTCAATTCGTCCAATTACCAATTCGTCTACTGTCATTTGGTCTACCATCAGTGCGTCCATTATCCACATGGTCTAATTGCCATTTCGTCCACTCACCGTTTCATCACCGTTTCTAATAACCAGGTGGCCCAATAGCCATTTAGTCCAAATAGGCCTACCATTAGAACTGGTGATTAGCCGTAGTGGTAATTGGACCAAGCGGTTGTTGGACCAAATGGTTGTTAGACGAAATTTCGATAGACGGAATGGTATTAGACTCAATGAAGATAGACCTTGACTGTGGTGAGTGGACGAGATGGCAGTAGACGAATTGGCAATTTACCATTACATCTTAATGCATTGATTATTGTGCGTGCTTTATCGTAGAAATCAGCCAACGGTCAATGTTACGAACCCTTTTCAAAGAATTTCTCCAAGTGTTTAACTCTTCATGCGTTCACCTGTATACCCCCTTTGTGTTGCATTATTTTAGGGTCTCATTCACATTCGTGCCATGAGTCACAGACTCCTAACAATAAACCTGGCCATGGTATTGTTTGTGAGGAGGGTTTTATTGATTTTATCCTCTCCTTTTTCAATGATCTTCCGGCTGTGATCAGGATGTATTGATTTTTGGGAAAACTCAAAGATTCTGTAATTTGTAAAGTGCGATAATCCTTCGAACGCTAAACTAATGTCGCACGCGCGATCAATCGATTGGTACACATGTACGGTATACAAAAATGCCAGGCTGTACATTGGAGCTAGCCACGCTCTGGGGCATGCAATTGTTCGAAAAACAATGGGACAGGGGACGTCTATGGGAAATGTGTGGTTGTGCAAAAATGCGAACGAAACACGCCTACGGATGTGCAATAATGCGAACGCAACGCATGAAGAGTTAAATCATAGTTAAATTCACGCTACAGAATCTCCATCAAGTTTTCACCTATGATCTTTGCTATAGACACCCCTCAACTTCAATACGAGTCCTCGCTTTCGAGATAACTTTTCACAACTGTGTATTCACAACTTTCTTATGAGCCTTTGAAGTATTATTTTTCATTTGAAACGAAACGTTTGCCATTAAGTAAATGAAACCCTGTTTAAACGGAGGATCTATTATTTATTTCTAAAGACAACTGATCCCTGGGTAGTCAATAGTGCAGTATGTTCATATCTACTGCCGATTCTTCTTCTGTATATCTTTTCGCAACACACGATGCGAAAGTTGGTATTAATTATCATTTTAACTTAATCATTCTTAACGAATTGCAATGATTGAGGGTAGTCTGTATCTTTTTATTTTTACAAATAATCATGGAAAACATAATTTTTATTTTGCATGTTTGATATGACTTTTGTAGTGGAAACGAAGTTTGTCGTATTGGATATTTTAAGAATCCAAATTTGCATTCTAGGTGAAGAACCAGACATTCTTATGGCAATTTAGGATTCGAACTGATACGATATGTTGCAAAATACGATTTGAGAGGGTTTTGCAAGGATTGTTTACAACGTCCGGCCTCAATCCAATAAAAATAATGTGAATTCTTATTATCAGAGTTCAGTGGCACGAAGAAGGACCTCTGTTTTGCACAAAAACAGCTTTCCTTTGTTTGTGCACTCTAAGTTTTGAACTTTTACCAAAAAATATAAGCATTTGCTAAATTCATGAATTCGGTGCATTAGCCTTTCGGAGAATCAATGCGTTGTGTAATTTTACAAATTCCCTTTGGAATTTCCTACGCTGACCTACAGTCGCTTCTCGTTATTAAAATTCATAGTTCATGGTCTGGCTGATCGTTAAGCCCCCGAATAACCCAGGTTGCATGAGCATGCACTTGCATTCTTAAAAAGGTTTCCAGCAAATTTTACAATAACAAAAGGTATACTATGAATTTTAACATCATGATTTAGAGAGTGATATTCATACAATGGTTAAAGTAACCGAGCTTGCAAGGTTGAGTTGAAGGACGGTAATAGCAAAATGCACATTTTATTTTTAATGTAGAAAAACAATACACCCCCATGAAGAAAAGGAAGTCTAACTGGCTAAAATTTGAGAAAATAAAACAATTTGATATATCTTTGTAGTTTTTTGCTAGTGAGTGTAATAAAGTATATCTTTTACCGAGCCAAAAGAACGTAATTATGGTTAAAACAGAGCTGAAGAAATTCGTAAAACTTTAGAAACGAAGCAACGGAGAGAGGTGAATCCAATCTATCTAAATATATGCCTATTCATATATGTAGGTGTTTTTGGACTGATTTTGATTTTTTCGTCAATTGGGCTTTTGCTGCAATGTTTCATTTTCAATTATATAAATTATATTCAAATTCTTGTTTGAAATATATTGAGCAGTAACTTTCAGTAAGTTTTTACAATATTCTAATCGATTTACCGGTTTTGTATCTTTTTTGGTTTATAAATATCATGGATTTACCCACGTTTCAGACTGGAATTCAAACTATTTGAACTGTTGCATAACACAGGACGCTGAGGCGTCCTCAGTAATCCAAGCCACATGGGGAAGTTTTGAATTGATGCTGAGGTTCTAGCCCTGGCCCCGTCTTACAAAGAGTTACAATTGATCCAATCAATCGTAACTCTATGGAAATCCATCAGTGTCATAATTTTTTTCTACAGGAAATTTGCAAAATGTCCTTTGTTAACAAAGGAAAACACACTAAATTGTCAAGACATCAATGAATTTATGGATATACATTCATATCTAGATTTTTTTTGAACAAACATACATTTTATACTTTGACTTTGCTGGCTTTCCATAGTTTCGATTGATCGGATCAATCGCAACTCTTTGTAGGACGGGGACCTGGTCTCATCTTCCGGATGGTGACGTTGAATACTGGTCCCAGACGCAATGATATCTGATTTACACACATCTGTATATAAGATATTAAGCACACACATATAACTCAGATTTGACAAGTGTTTCTTTTTCCTTTTTTGATTTGTTGAATGGAACAAAACATCTGCAAATCTAAAAATTCTGTGTGGAAATAAATATGAACGATTCAGGAATAGGGGGGAATGCGGGAAGACCTTTTCTTCCTTTCATCCAAAACTGTGACGGTTTAAGGTATAGCGCTATTGTTTCCCAGGGGTTTTAATTTAACGGCCACTCAATAGCATTTACGAGAGATCATAAACCCCCTGAAACGTGTGATGTGTTAAAACAAGAATTATTTTCCCAACAACGTTTTAAAATTGAGAAGTTGCTCGTAAAATGTGCACTGTAGAGTTGCCATGGGAACTAATTTTATTTTCTCTCGAGTATAGATAACATAGGCTTGCTTGCTCGAGTCTGTGGCGGATGCGAGAGTATAGGTCTATATGATATATATAAATTGTCAGTATCTAAAAGGGGGAATAATTTACATTAAAATCACACATTATGTAGAGGAGACACACATGTGATGTTCATGCATGGGCCTATTAAATAAATACATGAAAACACATTGAAAATAAATAACTTAATTTCTTCGGAAAGGAAAGCGATCGCTTTAGTTCGTTATCACGTCCTTATTTTTTCTACTGATTAATACATGTCAACAAAACCATTGAAAATTATTATTATCATCATCATCATAATCATTATTATTACTAAAGTTGTCCATTTTGGGTGCTTATGTGATTATCTTCTTTTTTTATATTAGCCATCGTGTAATTTTATTCGTAAATTGGAAATTGTCAAAGCATTCTTGTCGAACAATTATCTGACAATGGCTTGACAGGGATGTAATACATGCTATAAAACGATAGATGGGTCGGATAAATCTGGCATTCCATATATATAAGTGGGCGACAATTTTGTAGATCATTCCTAACTAATTCTTAGCTGCTTTTGAAAATACCAGTGTTTTCATCAACAGATAATTATCAATTTTGATCGTCTTTGCTTTTGACGGACCAACCGGAAATTATTTTTTTCTACTTGATCATATACAACTACATCATTGTCGTCGAAAATCCATCCAGCAGTGATATAAAAAAAAATAGACAGACACTAATAAAAGGTATATATTACCCTAGTCCATTATATCTTAATCAAGACAGCAATTCCAAAAGGAGAACTAATTATGATGATTATCAATTAATTCTTGATTTCCATTTGACGCCCCTGGATATTATCATAGATGAAAAAAATGCAAACGTGTATTCACCCTCAAATGTCAAAATTAATACTAATAATTATAATAATAATTGGATTTATATAGCGCTTTTCCAGAGCTAGATACAAAGCTCTGATTATTTAGATTTAGATTAGTTTTGATTATTTAGAAATAGCGATCAGGGACCACTGAAGTTTTCAATCCAATAGATTCAGAATTCAATCTTATTCGATTGAAACTTTCGATCTAATTTTGGATTGGTCCCAGGCCTGACCAGTAGATTGACTTTCAGTCTACGGAATTAAGAGAGAATCATAAATTTCATGATAATTATGATGGGGTTACAAAACAAAATAAAAAGAAATCATGCAGGGAGCGGGCCTTTGCTCATGCAGGACCTAGCCTGTGGAATTCTCTCCCACACAGTTTGAAAACCCAGACTTCAGTGACCACCTTCAAGGGCAACCTGAAAACATACCTGTATAAAAGTGTTTTTTGATAGACATTGACTTATTGTTCAGACATGTATTACATGTATATGTAAATAGTTTTTGTTGTTCTGCTCTGAAGCGCCTTGAGCATCTAATCAAGATGGAAAGTGCGCTATATAAATATTATGTATTATCATATATATATATATATATATATATATTTCTCGAAGTAGTCTCATATTTCCCCGAGTGATAACGAGAGCAATATATGGGTATTTTCGTCTTTTGGTTTTATGTTTTATTTTTGTCAATCAATTAGACAGACAAAATACACGTTTGTATCATGTCTAAAAAATGCGCCATTCGGATAATAATTTTTCATATATGATATGTTGACGAGAGTGTCTGATTTTCTTTTTTTTTATTTTGTTCTCCATATGACGTTGATTCTTTGCGTTATTGAGTCTTGCTTACTCCTGAAAATCAAGTTCAAATTTACAGTCTACGCAAATCATAATCAAAAGAGAAATCCATACTCCTCTCTCGCAACATCTGTGGATCTGAGAGGATATTGCAAAAAGAAATCAATACCTCAAAAATGGCCAACCGTTACGGATTACGCCGTCTATAATGGAGATGAAAATATTTTAATATTCCATGGTGGAAAAAAATTAATCATAATAATTTTGTACTTATAACGTGCGCAAATCTGCAAAAAGGCAGCCGAGGATTTTTTTTTATACTTTATTACAGAAGCTAAACATCAATACTTCTCTAAAGTAATAAACAGCCATATCTTTGATCATTCAAATAGAAAAGCTGGAATTTACACACAGAAAAGCGAACGAGCATGATAAAATTCTTTTTTTTTTTGCTTTAGTTCTTTCGTAAAATGATGAACTTTGCATACAGAGCCTAAAATTGGAAACTGGTGTACTCAATGGCCGTACTGCAACAGTTCTTTGTGTAAACACTTAGTATGAACTAGTGGCGTAATGTGCCCCAAAATGTTAGGGGGCTCGATATGGCGTATTGCGTAAAATTGAGAAAAAGTTACGAGCGAGCAAGAATTTTGGAATTTTTATTACAAAAATCAAAGTTGTGATAAATTTTGACCTAATATTCAGAAAATAATATATTTTACCCTTATCCCTTTCATTTCCTTTTTTGTTTTTTCTTGGTCGTGATTTTTTTTTTTGGGGGGGGGAGAAGAGCACCCCAAGCCACCCCCCCACCATACACACACACACACCTCACAATCTGCACGACAGTGGTATAAATGAATATATTTACACTCGCATCAAAGAATCGTCTGTTGAAACTAGAAAATATTCGGATTGGCAAACAATGACTACTAATGTTATATAGATTCCTGGTCATCTATCGTGCCTCCATCGCGTTTAGTTCTAACTTTTGTTTGATTCAATGACGTCATCTGGTTTACCTTGACCCGAAATTGTAGGAAAATGTCAAGACCCTGACTGGAGACGGTCTATCACGTCAATATGCGGAGAATTGATTAACAAAATTAATGACATGAATCGAATAAAATAACAAAACTAGTACGACATATCAGAGCACCCAAAACCTCTTGATAATGTTCAAATGTGCAGAAATCTCAAAAAGCATGAGGATTTGAAATATGAACAAAAGGCTTCATAAATCAAAATCGCATGTGTTGTTAGTATTTTTAATTAGTAATAATGATAACAATTATTATTATCATCGAGGCAGTGTATTTACCCTCATTGCTATTGCATGTAACCTGTATGTCGTTTTTCCTTTAAGATCCAACACACTTTAAAATCATAAATTAGAATTGCATTACGACTGATCGTGGAATACAAATAATAATAATAGGTCCTAGCAAAGCAAATAAGTCATTCTAAAACTAAAAATGAAGGTGGGTTTTTTAATCAATGAAGGTAAGTATATAATAAACAGTATAGTGGCAAATCATTGCATTAATTTGTGAAGCTGACACAGACAGAAAGCAGCTAGCAAACTAACGCGTCGGTATATACACGCAGCGATTTGGGGGGGGGGGGGTTGTGGTCGTTCGGGGGGGGGGGGTGGAATGATCTCCCAGCAACGGACTGTTATGCGGAATTCTGAATTCGAGAGGATGACGTCCCCCATCCCGACCCACCCCCACCCCCTCCCTCATCCTAAACCCCTCTTTGATCGCTTTCCACGGGCGTGAGCATCTGAAAACACGGAGTTTTCGCTGTACAGCTGTACGGAGGGTTCCAGAACACAGTAAATGTATTGAACATGCCAGTCAAATGACAAAGAACAGCTGAGATTTCTTTGTCGAAAATTGGTGAACCGAAGAGCAATTCGTTCTTAGTTCAGAGCTGAAAAAATACTCCTTAATGTAAAACGGAGCCGTCTCTTTTCGCTGACCTAATTGATCTCGTGAAGTTAGACTTATGTAGGTTAAGTCCATGAGATTGGAAGCTTATTAAAACGAAATTAATCTAAAGTATTTTCTTGTCTACTGACCCAAATTCGCTTCTTCTCGAATTTACAAACAACCTAATATTACCGGAAAATCAAAGTCTCAAATGTGCATAAGTTTAGGAAATATTCTTTTTTTTTCTTTATCCTATCCATATTGCATGATGTCGGATTGATGATCTTTACAAACTTTGAACGACTTTCTTCTTCCCTTTTTCCGCATCATTTTTTTGTTTGTACCTTAATTCAACTCAATACATATATTACAGGAATTTCAGTTGAGGGGTCCCCAGACAACCAATCCTGGTTACTAGTGGATCCCTAAAGTGCCTAAGCTCTCCCTCTGCCTACTATGAGAAGATATTTTGTTATGATGTTGCTGATCAAAAAATACACCTGAAAATTGAAACAATTTGTTTATCAAACCTCCACCGTTCGAGACCTAAAACGAATAAGGAATGGTTCACTTTCACTTTTTTTGTAATCTATCGAAGCCATCAGCACCTTTGTGAGGAAATTATTTTAAGTTTGTACCGTACTTCCTTCTTCGTGAAAAGGCTATCTTAATGATTTACTATCAAATTCCCACATTCACTATTCGTGCCAGGATTGAAACGGTGATCTTAATCGTGTAATAATCGTATCAGATCAGTGATGGCAATCGGTTACACTTCGTAATTCCGAAGGTTCGTAATTCCAAAACACGTAAATTGCCCATACCTCGATGTTCATTAATCCGCAAAAGTAAAAGGGTTCGTTAATCCGAAAATTTGTGGCATTATTCCGAAGGTTCGTTATTCCAAAGGTTCGATATCCGAAAACGAAATAAGGTTCGATGTTCCGAAGGTTTGTTAGTCCGAAAACGATATAAGGTTCGTTGTTCCGAAGGTTCGTTAGTCCGAAAACGAAATAAGGTTCGTTGTTCCGAAGGTTCGTTAGTCCGAAAACGAAATAAGGTTCGTTGTTCCGAAGGTTCGTTAGTCCGAAAACGAAATAAGGTTCGTTAATCATTACGTTTTCGGACTAACGAACCTTCGGAATTACGAACCTCATTTCGTTTTCGGACTAACGAACCTTGGGTATTACGAGCCTCACTTTGTTTCCGGACTAACGAACCTTCCGAATTACGAACCTCATTTTGTTTTCGGACTTACGAACATTCGGAATTACGAACCTTCGGAAATGCGAACCTTCGGAATAACGACCCTTCGGAATATCCGAACCTTCGGAATAACGAAGCTTCGGAATTACGAATGTATGCGATAGCAATCGTCCAGATCGCTGAAAAAGTTTGAACAGTTTACAAATTTTCGCGATCAAGATACGGTAGTCCAATCGCGGCGATCGTAAGGTAGAAATTAAGCTTCCACTGGATCATAACACCATTTTATTTACACTGGAAACGGATCTATCCACGGAGGATTATCTGTTGTTACTGGGGGTGCTGTGACAATGCTCAGCACAACAATAGAATAATCCTCCGTGGATATGTCCATGACACTGAAATGCCTGACTGATTAATACAATATTTGTTATTTACACGCAAGATAACATAAGATACAAGTTAGCAAGGGCGCAGACCGGTTTGAGCATGGGGAGATGGAACTAAAGTGGAATGGCGGCGGGGTGCACACCTTTTATTTTGACCTCACTTTCTTTGAGACTTGAAAACGCATACTATTCATCTTCAATCGTAAAAAACCTAATGAAACACTAGGAAGTCAACCAACAATATTGCGATCCCGCATGCGCAGAAAAAAAGTGTTCACACGTGGAGTTGCGTTATTGCTAACCGTGAACCAAGCTGTTGGCGCGATTTCGTTCGTCGCACTCACATTCAGAGACGCATATAGGTAATACAATTCTACATCCGTAATGCTCGATCATCCCTCGATTCCTGGTGGGTGTTCCATAAAGCTGTTTGTAAGATAGAATGACTTTACGCACGACTGGTGATCCTTTTTTGAGCTATGTGATATCCCTATGTAATTGAGTTATGACCTAAGAACATGTTCCAGTCATGCGTAAAGTCGTTCGTAACTTTACGAACAGCTTTATGAAACACCTACCAGATCGGTTTTGCAAGTCCAAAGATACCGCAGGTGAGATTGTTTGATTCCGGATCAAGTGCGTTGGTTGGGTGTGGCTTCCAAGAAACAGGCTCCTGTCCAATAACTTCGCGGACCGTGGTAGATTCAATTACAGAATCAACAAGACCGCTCTTGTCTTGGTGACTTATCCATTTTGCGCACGAACCGTGATTGGTGGGGATTTTTACCTGATTGCTATTATAAGAAAGCATGAATGCTTGTAAGCATGCAACCAGAGGAGCGACGGCTTCAGGTCCCCTCCGAAGGGTCTGGTAATGAGGATTAATGCCTTACCAAAGGGTACTGGCGTACCAAGCGGGAATCGAACCCGGGTCACCGGAATACGAATCCCCCGCTCTACAAACTGAGCTATCGCGCCTCCACATGGAATCTACGTCCGTGTTAAGATTGCGAGATTCGTTCTCAAGTAATTTTCTAACTTTTACCTCGTACAAAATATTGCCGCCGGCAAGATATTGACTGCCCATGCCCAAAAACGACTAACGTAAATTTACATGCTTACTAATCTTGAGAACATCATCATGGACCCCCTCCATCGCCAAATTATTCGATGCCTGCCCCACCCACCAGCCCCCCCCCCCCTCCCGAAAAAAGGTGTTTTTTACGGCAGAATAATACCACTAATACACATGCAAATTAAGAAGTAGTCAATAGTGAGAAATGGAAAATACATCTTTCTTTCATTTGATCTTAAGGTTAGCTTGGAACTGGATCGACTCATGCATATTTTTTTTTGCCGAACTATTGCGGAAAACTTTCAACTGCGTTCAGCTATTGGGGCGGATCTATTTTTTTACAAGAAGGGGGTTTGACCGAGAAATTAGACAAGCAAAAAAAAAAGAGTTTCACTACCAAATGAAGGTAATTTTGGTACCGATATTTCTTATACAGGCAAAAAGGGATTCAATATAGAAATAATTTAATTTGGGGTTGGCTCCAAAATGTAGGCCATTATTTTTTCTTATTTGGCGACCAAAGAGGTTGGGGGAACAAGTCCGTAATCCACCCCCCCCCCCTCACCCGTAGATCCGCCAATGCCCAATATATTTGTGAGAAGAACTTATTTGTTTTTAGATAGATCATTGTAAGGTATTGCACCCTTCTTTGCCGAAGGTTCTACTCCAAGCTAAGTTGTAATCTGTTTCCTTCTGTTTCATAATCCTTTGAGCAGTCATTTTTTTCTTTCAATCAATCAAATAGCGTACCAATTACAATGATGGATCGGCAATCTTGAAAATACACATTACTGATGCCGTAATATGATTCCAAACAAGAAATACAGATTCAAGTAGCCTGATCCTTCTAGGGTCCCAGAAGGCTGAAAGTCACATCAAGTTATCAATTGTCATGATACATTTTTTTTCTTATATAATTTCAACGCTTTATGCATACGTTCTTTATCGGCGATAATTTGACATTGGATTCGATTTTTAGCAACCTTTGAATGGCTTTAATGTTCGTCTCATTATCCGAACCTTCCATGTTGCCGATGGTCCCATAGTGCTACTTGAGCGTGGCTGCGCTGAAGATTTTCGCTCCGTACGTAACCAGAAAGAAATAAATGAGTACCCCAGGCAGATGTGGAGATGATTACAGCCTGAATTTGTTGCAAATGAGGCAGACATGATTTACAATTTACAAAATGATGCCCAAACAATGTAAGCATGTTTGCTGCAGAAAGGGCATGTGATCAAGAAAAAAATTGAATTCCGTTCAGTTTGTTTAGCAACATGAAATCCCCTTATATGAACAGACTGCAACTTCTTAAAAATAATTCATCAGAGTAATGATTCAGAATATTTCTCTTTTTTACATCCAACCATTCATGTCTGAAGTCAAGTTAAGAAAATGAATGACGTAGGATACTTTTTAAAAAAATGAAAGGATATACAAATAAGACAATTTATTTTTCAAAAATGGAATGCAATGAGAAGAAATAAAAGAATGGGGACAAAAGTGCCAGAGAAGTGGAGGGAAGTATTAACCCCATGAAGGCTGGCATTGTTCGTTTTCAACAAATCAGAACAAAATAAAGAAAAAATCTGAAGACCTCATCAGTCGTACCGTCACAATCTTCTGAGAAATCGTAAATCGTAATTCAATTTCTTTTATCACAACCGTGACAATGTTGGGAAGCTCTTAATCTTTCATCAACGGTGAAATAATTTTACTTTTTCTTTTGCCCATGTGGCAGCATCTGTCATGTCTGCCTTCTCTTAATTGTGCTATAGGCACAGGCCTCTGTGATCTTCCAAAATAAAATCACGAATGTATTCGTTTGATTGATTGCCTGCCAGAAATATGATATCATTCAGCATTTCAGTAAAGCTTTAGGTTAAAACGAACATCACAAATAACACAGTATATTATGGTAATACTTAATCACGACGGCGATGTTAACATGCACTGAAAAGATTTTTTTATGTATAGACCGGATGCAGTACGCTGGGAAAGTTGACCATTCGTCAAAATATTTCTCAGGATCTTTTTACTCTTTCTAGGCAAGAAATTGAACATATTCATTCGTTGCGGCTAAGCCAATGTGATGGGTTGATTTTTCGTGTTTGTTTTAAGTAATGAGACAAAATGCTGCTGCTGCTATTGAGACAGGTGATTATTCTCAGAAAAGTTAGTCAAAATGACCAAATCAATATGTGTTTGTGTTTGTTTTAATAACATGGTGATAATCATCATCACCATCATTACCAGGGTTAGTGGGGCTTGTTATATAACAAGTTGTGCGTAAGTTTAGTGTAAATTTGTATGGGCAGCCATGAGGGCCAAAAATAAACGACCGAATTAGAGGAGTGTATAATTTAGCTAATAAATAACTGGCCAATTTTTGTCCAGACTTTCAAAGAACAAAGCTACCAAGAAATTACCAAGAGATAGAGATGACCTAATGTGCAATTTAAGCATTTAAAGAATAAAAATATGCCGTAACAGGACCGCGAAGAAAACATGTTCATCTTATCCCAACTTTTGTAGGTCTGTTGCAATGCGCATGGCTTTAAAGAGACAAAAATGTCAGAGAGTACCGATAAAACATTATCAACTTATTCATTAAAATAGTCTATAGATATCAAAAATATTTAAAAAAAAATATTGCTATTAATGTTTAGTTCTAAGCGAGGGTGGCCCAAATGCGCTTTAGTGGAGTCCCATTTTCTCAACACAGGTGAGTATAGGGGTATCGCCTAGAGACAGCATTAGAATACCCGGTCGTACCAGGTCCAGGGCGTCGTTATCGACGGGGGCGAATGCCTCCCTATTATGCTCGTGAAAGTAGTGAAAAAAATAACAGAGGAGGAAGTGATGACAAAATGAAAGGAGAAAGGAAGAACGAATATAGACTAGGCGCTATCAGGAAGTCGGACATGGATCGTGTCACTCTATACATTTCTCGTTATTCAATTATCACAAAAAATATTGTCATGTTTGTAGTGAAAAAATGTTGGGCACACACAAGTGAAGACCTTGTGTGCGCGGAAGGGTGGGAGTGTGTGACATAAATTACTTTCATTCGTGGTCAATAAAATTTTCAAAATTTTTCTGAATACCACCTGCAACCCCCCCACCTGAAAATCCTGGATACGCCCCCAACTAAAATGCTTAAATTTTGCAAGTCTATTCCACCCATCTTTGTATTGATAATCATGAAGTAGGTCGGGCTTTTGTAACGAGTAATTGATATTTGTCAATTAACATACTTTGATTTTTCCCATCCCTGACAGCAGAATTGATTTTTTGTTAGAATTGGAGCTCGGTTTTGGATGCAACAGCAAATGATAATTGAGCGGCTTTGTCGACTCTGTAGGAAACATTCGAGGTCAGATATGAAGTGGATGCATTTCTGAAGGATCATCAGCACATAGGCGAAGAAACCTGCAGATAGTTACTTTACGCCGAAACATCCTACATATCATTTTCTCTTACAAAACTGATACCGTATATATTGCAAGGTATAATCGGAAAGTTATTTGAGAACTGACACTCAATTTGATCTCTGTAATTTTTAAATGGGAATGCAGCTTACCATACATGATACATTCGGGTAAGGTGTTCGGTAATATCGTATTTTTATAGTTCTACATGTGAAGTCCTATATGTATTGGATTCTAGATTTTTGACGTATTTGTCTCCCAGGCAAAATTAATGACATACAAGAAACGCCTAAAATGAATAGTATATACATAGCTATTATTGTTGTCAAAGTTCGCCTAGTTTTGGGTCATGGTGCGGCCATAAAAAAGCATTGTATTTTGTGATTAAATCATTTACACTCGCAGCGTCAGTATAAGCATTCATCCGGACGCATTGCAAGCCTCCTACTAATTTCCAAGATATCAAACTAATAATGCTTCATTGCATTTTTCCGCAGTGGAGAAAACAAAATCAACACGTCCTTTGCAGGTGCGCCCAAGTTAAAAAAAGGAAGTGTTCATTTTCGAAAAAGAACATTGTCTTGTATCTGTCCATGTAACTTAATTAGCATGATTAATTAAAAAAAAAACAATACAATCATGACAAAGGTTTTAAAAGGAGCGTACTAAAAAAATACAAGTAGTATATATGTATTCTCTTGTAGAGAGCTCTGGGGAACCTTAATGTAAGCTACGCGTACCGTTGTTTTCTTCATCCATTTCGTTCACAATGTAAATTTATATATATATATATATAATTATCGACGTTAACACAAGTGCAATGGAATATCTGATGTAATAGAAATCTATCATGATAAACGAAGCAATTTTTTAATGATATAAAAGTTGAAACATGAAAAAAATCATAATGCAACGCAAGATTCAGAATTATCAAACAAGAAGAGAATCCCCTAGACAATCTCACACCAGCAATTGGAGATGAAATGCTTTAATCAGGTATTTTGCATGTTTGCATGTTTATAGAATAGAGATTACCTGATTATCTCGCTTCAAAAGAGTATTTTATAATGTACAAACAACATGCTTTTTAATCCTAAATTTCAAGTCAGGACCCGGTTTAACAGATTTCATATAACAACATATGCACTATCAGCGAATAAGACTGACGGATTCCAGTAGCTTTTAACTGTTATTGCATTATTTTTTATAATAACAAGTTTTATGAAACGGCTCCCGGATCTACGGTAGATATGAAAGAAGTTAACCCACCTGTTTCCCGGGTCGATTGGTGC
This sequence comes from Lytechinus variegatus, assembly GCF_018143015.1. NCBI lineage: Eukaryota > Metazoa > Echinodermata > Echinoidea > Temnopleuroida > Toxopneustidae > Lytechinus > Lytechinus variegatus. Next base: position 4,380,463 of record NC_054754.1, on the reverse strand, counting down.
TTGTCGAGAAAAACCGCCTCCACGTCTCTGTCACCCGAGTCCAACCATTTATTTTCCCGCCAATTATTGCAACAAAACGAAAAGAAAACGACTATATCTCTACAATAGGCCGATTCGGGTCATCTAGAACGCCGAGTTGATATGTGATATATTGATGAAGCGATGGTGAAAAGTTGAGCCTTTAGTTCAGTATAGCCTAATGTGTTGGAAAGTTGAAGTCATATCTCTGCTGGTGCACATCTGCCTTACAAGCAGAGCGGCAAATCGCTAGAAGTTTTCTTAGGCTTTACCCCCAAAGGATTTAATTTATAACGGAGAGACGGAAAGAGAGAGATCGAAAGAGAGAAGAGGAGACGCGAAAACTGACAGGAAGTCGGACGCTCGGCTACAATTGGATACAAACTAGCTACAAGCAAGCACGATGCAAACGCCCGCTTTCCAGTCATCTCTCGCAAGTTGTATCGTACTTGCGGCTATTCAATGCAGTACAGAGAGGTGACGTCACAATTTTTGCATGCAAAGGCCCGCCCAAACGATTCACTTAAGTCGTACTTGGCCAGGCCTGATGAGTCGATGAATTAGTGTCTTGGGAATGATGGAATGAGATGCAAATGCGTTTATTCGTGGGCAGAGCTTAGTACAAGGGCGGTCTCTTATGTTTATGGCGTATTGATAACATACTTATTCAACGAGACCTATCGCGGTATAAGAGCGGTCTTCCTAACTCTTTGAACGCTGGATCAATTTCTGATTCGTTCTTTTGATGTTTACTTTACGCTTTGCTTTCCTTCCTGTGCCTTTGATACGGGAGCCCGTCTTACAAAGAGTTACGACTGATCCAATCAATCGTAACCCTATGGAAATCCATGCATCAGTGTCATAATTTTTTTCTACAGGAAATTTGCAAATTGTCCTTTGTAAACAAAGGAGAACCCACCAAATTGTCAAGAAATCAATGAATTTATGGATATACATTCACATCTAGAAAGTTTCTGGAACAAAACATGCATTTTATATGTTGACTTTTCTGGCTTTCCATAGTTGCGATTGGTCGGATCAATCGCAACTCTTTGTAAGACGGGCCCCAAATATTTATTTTGTAGATCTTATCCTGAATTACTGTATTATCCCTACATTGTAGTTATCAATAGGCTCCACTGATAAAAATATAAAGGAGGAAACGAATGGCAGGTGGCTCAGTGGTAGAGCGTCTGTCTTATGAATGTGTTCGATCCCTGTCTCAGTTATACTAGAGACTTATAAAAATAAAAATGGAACCTTCTCCCTTCTTGATTGGCGCTTAGCAATTTATGGTAGAAGGGTAATTATTTTCATGCAGGGCTGCTAGTATACACTGTTAAAAAAAACTGAATTTACAGGGGAAAAGAAGATTTTGGAGAAAGCTGTAACAGAATCATTCTGCAAATTCATAAGACACGATTTTTTCTGCAATTTAACAGAACAGGTCTGCTTAAAAAGGGGAAAAGGGTGTTTTATTTAAGGAAATTTGTAAGGTTCCATATGCAAAATACCAATTTCCTGTAATTTTTCATGATATCATGTAAGATTGTGCAATCTGGTAAGATTACAGGTGTTCTCGAAACACTGCTGCAGGAACTTCTTTTACTTTAAGGACAAATTGTCTAACAATGTAGAGCAGTTTCCTCACTGAAGTGGCTATACCTTTCATTGGTAAATAAAACGTTATTATTATTATTATTTTTGTTATTATCATCATTATTATTATCATATTCATTATTGTTGTTACTATCATTATTATCATTATTTCTATTATTATTATTACTGTAATTATAACAAAATTTAGCTAGATTTAATTGTATACGAATATGTAGTTTTGCAACAGTCGGTTCAAAGGGTGAAAGAGTTTTCAACGGATTGTCATTTTTGTTGCAATAAAATACACTAGATTCAGTCTTGTTTTCACTCCAACGCTCCAGGCATAGAATTATTATCCATCGTTTCATCATAATGATTCGTTATTTCACACTTTACGCAGAAACTACCAAACATAAAACTATTGGTATGAAGGCATGCATGGATATTACGGAGTCTTGGAAACCTCGTTCAACATATATCAATGTATGTTGTAGTGCATATAAAGCATTGTTGCCAATACCCTGAACAGGGGCCGCGGAAACGGGGGGGGGGATGGGTGGACTGCCCCACCCCCAACCTTTTTTCTCAAAACCGTTTACAAACAGGAAAACGGTCATCTTATTGTGATCGTATGCATGGTCGCGATCACCCCCCCCCCCAATTGGCTGTACTCCCTTTCAAAACCGTTCCCCTCCTCTGCTGAATAGGGATGCGGCAGAAAATAGGGGTTTAGATTTATATCGGCATAACCAATTTCAAACTAGTTTACAGAATGTGATATCTGAATACACTGGGTAATGCTTGTCAATTCTCTGCATAGACTTCCAGCAGAAAAAGATGGCGACTTCAGCCAGTATCGTCGAGTTTAATTTCGTTTACAAAATTTAAATCCACGTACATGTAGGCTTACAAAATGAAGCAGCAAACCATTTTTAACTGGTTCCAGGGAGTGGAAGCGAGCAAGTGAGCAATAAATGTAACATACGAATGTGTTTAAATGGAAAGACGTGGCGTTTTACTGAACAAATAAATTCACCGATCAAAATAAAACATAGGGAGGTGCATTTTTAAACTGATAATGTAACCTCTTTCCAAGCAAGGATTAGTTTGAAAAATATTCAGAACGAAATTTTATGTTAACACTAAAGTTTTAAGATAATTGTTCAAAGAGAATTTTAAAAATAGCGAGAATCGACGGTAGATAACAGACTGAAACATGTAGATTTAACGGCCACTACAATATTTGACACTTCAGATGGCACTCGAATTCAATTTATAGATCCTTTTGACTTCACTAAAGTGACTCTACAAATCAATTATCCTTAAAGTTAAAGTAAGAAAGTAGTTGCAGCAAAAAAAAATATTTCAAGAGAAAGTATTATAAGTCAAGGTTAATTGTCACCATGTTGACATATATCTGGATCTGGTACATTAACGTAAACTTGTCTTTTTAAACTCACGATATATTAGCGCAAAGCGGATAATTCTGATGATCACATACACAGAGAAGCATCATGTGGGAAAGTGTATCAAATATTGCTGGAAAAAAATACCCGACATTATTTTGATGGAACTCCCGTGCTTATTTTACTCATTTCTCATCAATTACACATTTTTTTTCAAAGCAAGTTGGCACACATTTTGTATTTATACTTACAAACTCTAGAGTAGTAATTTTATTAGATTCTGTTTGAACTCATTTTAAGATGGTTACCACAATTTATTTTTAAGTGAATCTAAAAAAATATTATCTTCATTTGATAGAACCTATCAAGGGTATTAGGGTCTAATGAATTTTGTATTTATACTTAAAAACTCTTGAGTAGTAGATCGTTACCACAATTGATATTTATTTTTAAGTGAATCTAAAAATTATTATCTTCAATTGATAGATTCTATCAATGGTATTAGTGTCTAATGGATTTTTATGACAAAGGATTGATGACAATAGGCATGCTTGATTTTACCGGTTTATTGGATTTATTTGGGATTTACACTTAAGGTTAAAAAATAACCGAGCTAAAATGTTCATCAACTGAGTTATTTTTTGTCAACAAAAAATGATGGTTCTTGAATGAATGCAATACAATAATCCTATATAAGTTTTTATATAGCGCTATTCACAATGATTGTATCACGGTGCTTTACAAAATGAGCAAAATCAAAATTGTGAAAGAGAGAAAGAAAACAAAATACATACAGGCATAAATAACAAGTAAATTAACTATTGAAAAGAAATGTCTTTAATGACCGCTGAAATGCTGTCAAATGAATCTAATAAAACCTGAAACGTTAATTAAACAAATGTTTCTAGCACTAATTAATTGATTGATATATATATTTTCTAAAGTATTTTGAAATGATGAGTACCTGCTTTTTTTAAGAACCGAGTTCGGGAATAATTTGATCATCATTTAATTACCCATTAGTATATTAATGAGCATCGAACTCAATAGGTTTCACTTTCTATTATTTTTTTGTATAAGATTCATTGGTAACAAAACCAGATAACAATTGTTTCATCGCTTTTTCTCAGAATTCCCGTCATCGTTTCCCATTCATGCAGGGGCAAACAGGAGCGGCGCCATTGGTGATCACTCTCTTTATAATATTTCAAGTAGTGACAAAAAGAGAGATAGAGTGGAGGGAGCAAGAAGAGTCTAAAAATGAGAGGTCCAACCCATGCAGTTTTATATTACCAATATTTAACCTGGAGAAAATATGATGCCAGATGCCAAGTTGTGGTTGCCCTGACCCCCCCCCCCCCCTCCCTCCTATCACAACATCCTGGCGCCGACAATATTCACAAAATGTGTTTTTTGCAAGGTGTGATAATAATGATAATAATTGGCATTTATATAGCGCTTTATCAATCTATGACTGTTCAAAGCCCTTCACAATTTGGTGATGTCACCAAGGTAGACACAGAACAATATCAAAGAAAGGATAACCAAGGAGCCAAGTATTTGCATGGAGCTACATGGTTTTAGTAGCTCCATGGTTTGTAACGATCGGTTTGAGGGGGGAAATTATGATATTCATGGTGATTATCTTCTTTTATAAAATGGTAATTGCCCTCAGTACAGATACACATGATAATAATAATAAAAAGAAGAACAAGAACATATTTTTTTTAAAGGAGGAGAGTGAGTAGGTGGAGAAGGGGGAGCACAAGAGAAAGAAAGGGCAGGAGAAGGAGGAGGGGAGGAAAGCAAGAAGAAGAACAAGATGAACAAGAACAGAAAGAAGGAGAGGAGGAAGAAGAAGGAGGAGGAGGAGAGAACGAAGAAATAAAAGAAAACGGAGGAGGGAAAAAAGAATAATAATGATAATCATGATTATGATAATATTCTTTATCTTTTAATGATGGGGGCATTATTTCGTTCTTCGCCCTCTTTTTCTTCTTCTCCTCTTCTTCTCCTTATTCGTCTTCTTCTTCTTCTTTTGTATCTCCTCTTTCCCCTTCATTTCTTTCACTACCCCCTTTTTGGAGGGGGAGGGGAAGGCCACCTTTACCCCTGGATCCGCCCCTGTGAAACACAATGGAGATCCCTCCATGGTCTACAGGACCACAGCGGGTGAAAGTCCCTTTTCCAGTAAAATTGTTGATGATTAAACTTTTCCAAAGAAAGAATTTCTTAAAAAGTCATTGCCTTTGCCTTTCTGTGTATAATCTTATGTTATAAATCACGCGGATTTGTGTTAAGTGCTTTGCAATCCATTTCTTCAGGTATGCTTAGCGATGTCGTTACTTATTCCCAACTCGCAAAAAAAAACACATTGTGACAATATCATATTTAGTGTTAGCTACAGGTTATAAAAACAATCCGAACACCTCAAAAATGTAGGTTATATATGTAACGGCAAATACACTTTCATATGATTTTTTAATGCTATTTATTTTTTTTTCAAATAAACGTTATTGCAAAAATATATTGATATTTTGCCCATGTGTGGTTGTTTGTCTATGTTTTAATATGAAAAATATTATCCTTTCTAGTTTTTTATGAGTGCACACTTTTTAAGAACATGTTTTGTAATTTTTTATAATCTTTGAAATGTGAAATGAATAATTATGAACCATTTTATTTTTACATAATCGAACCTGAGATACATACATAAATCTGGTTGCGATAGAATTGAATTAAAGCAAAATCTAAAGGTATTGGAATTTGACATAATAAGACACTTAAAAACATCTTAGCAGATGTTCGATGAAGACTGTTTTGCTGCATTCAATTTTCGATACTAAAGGCCCGGTCCCACAGCACTCACGGATGCAAAGAGGATGTAAAATGGAAAATATCATCCCATCTGTTGGAAAACATAATATCCGTTGTGTAGTCATTGCGCACAAAACTTATAGAAAGGATGAACTTTCCGCCAGGTACGATGTAAATCCGCAACGTACAAGCGACAAACGTTCCATGTCCGTTATCATCCGCTAAACGTTCGCTTTATCCTTTCTGCATCCTCTGGGCATCATCGCAACTCAGATCCACTGACAGAAGCTGAACAACGGAAAGAGAGAGTAAGATGAGGTACATGGAACATCTATTTTTAGTAGCGCGGGAAATTTTCCAGAGGGGGGGGGGCAAATTCGTCTACCAAAAATTTTGACAAGCCCCCCCCCAAAAAAAAAGGTCTTCAACCACAAATAAAGGATTTCGTACCAGAAAAAGAATTGACAAACAAACAACCCCCCCCCCAAAAAAAAAAAAAAAAAAAAAAAAACTCTTCAACCACAAATATAGGGTTTCGTACCAGAAAGAAAATCTCGTCAGGGAGGGCAGGGATAGGTCCCTTGCATGGGTTGTGACTCATCAGGGGGGGGGGCAGTAAGCCCCCTCTACCCCCGTAGGTACGCTAGTGCCCACGTCCGATCTTTTCTGTTTTCCTTTTCCTGTTATTCTTTTCTCCCTGAAGCAGAAGACGGATGGAGCCACCCGCAAAAGTTTGCTCGTCCGCTGTGTCCTTTATGAAGACGTTTTGTATCCGTCGGCCAGTAGGGCAAGACCTGAAGAAAGTTTATTTTTATCTATTTGAACAACATTTCTAAGACGTTAGACCTTTTGTAAAGGCATTCCATACTTTGGAAACAATGTGAGTAATGTATCACGTGTCACTATAGCTTGTCTCCTATATTTTGACAAACATTCTTCCATACAAAGATTTTGTACCTAATTTTAAAATAAAATGATAAATTACATGAATTACATTTTTTTTTCTTTGTTTATTTACTTATTTTATTTTTCTTCTTCTTCGTCTTCTTCCTCTTCTGATAATAATGATAGTAATATTTGTGCAGAAGCATACACCTTGACAAGTAACATACAATTGTTTTTTACCAAAATGTTTGAACTATGGTTGTATAGATGAGGGTGATGGAGGATTTTCCACTCTTTCGTCTTTGTCTTTTGAATACGGAACGATTGAATGGAAAGATTGACGTCATAACATGGACATCTCTCGCCGGTTCGTATCCAAACAGCAAGTTTCGGCAATCACGACTGGGAATGATACTGCAACAAAGAAAATCTATAAACAATACCCTTCAATCACAATGGACAGTTCAGAGCTCAATGTTGGACAGGGGCAGCTCATCGTCGTAATATTCCGATCTGATGGAAAATGACAAGTATGTGTCCAGGACGAAACAGTTGCTTTAGTCCACCGATTTTAGTCGACAGAGACAGCATTGTCACGGAGGACTTTTAACAATAGATTTTCTAGGTTGTAGAATCCGTCCCCGTCGCGATTGCAGAAACTCTATAGTGTCCCCATTTAAAGGTCAAGCCCACCCCAGGAAAATGCTGACTTGAATAAATAGGGAAAAATCAAATTAGCATAGTGCTGAAAATTTCATCAAAATCGGATGTAAATTAAAAAAGTTATGACATCAGTTTTCGCTTATTTTTCACAAAACGGTGATATGCACAACTAGCTGAGTCAGTCGAAGATGTCCATTACTCACTATTTCGTTTGTTTTTTATTGTTTGAATTATACAATATTTCATTTTTTTATATAGATTTGACAGTAAGGACCAACTTGACTGAACCATATAGTATTAATCAATGCTAATTCCACATGTTCAGGAAGGAATTAATCGTTGTATCACTTGACAAGTGATACAACTTGAGGAGGAAATTGGAATATTTCATATAATACCATACAAAAGAAAAAGTGAGTTGATGACGTCATAGTCTCCTCATTTGCATACCAGCCAGGATGTGCTATACAACCGTTTTGTGAAATTAGCGAAATTTTAAAATGTCATGACTTTCTTATTTTACATCCAATTTTGATGGAATTTTCAGTGTTATACATGTACATGTTGGATTTTTTTCTCTTTTTATTCAATTAACTCTTTGTTGGGGTATTTAATGAATACGTCCGATGTTTTATGTGATATATTTATCCTATTAAGGCCGGGTAAACGCTATGTATCGTTCATGAGGAAGGACCCTAAGGAATATGATTGTCCTCTTGTGCACCTATGCGATTATGTAAATTATAAATCGTGTTTTATTCGGACTCAAATAGGCGAGAAGCGTCAACTCGCTGGAAGAAATGGTTGAAACAACATACACGTCGGTAAAGTGTATATCACATTAAACCAACAGAGAGAAAATAATCTGGTTCAGTGAGTACTTTATTCAAGCTCGATTTCATCCAAAGAGCCTCGATGGTTTGATCGATCACCATCCATTCGTCGAATTCGGGCAGTTAAACTTGACCATTCACATTCTATATCCAAGGTACGACGGTCTTACAATCACCTTTGATGAGGATGGAGTTCTTGAATGTTTTCCTGCATTTTTTTTCTCTTGTTGCTCTTGTTTGTTTTCTCTCCTTCTTTTCAATTTTAATTCATGGCTGATTTCAAATTTCCAACCATTTTACTCTTTTGTTTCCTTTGTAAACTTTATTCTAACATAATTTATATAACGCCCTCTTCTTTTATAACTTGTTCTTCCTTCTGTTCTTCTTCTCTCTTCTCTTCTTCTTCTTTTTCTTCCTCCTCCTCTTCTTCTTCTTCCTCTTCTTCTTTTTCTTTTTCTTCTTCTTCTTCTTATTATTGTTGTTGTTGTTATTACTACCATCATTTTATTAGTATTTGTTATCAGTATTATCTTCATCAGCATTATTATTATTATTATTAGTAGTAGTAGTAGTAGAAGTAGTAGTAGTAGGAATAGTGGTTGTGGTAGTAGTAGTGGTGGTAGTAGTAGTAGTAGTAGTAGTAGTAGTAGTAGTAGTAGTAGTAGTAGTAGTAGTAGTAGTAGTAGTAGTAGTAGTAGTTGGAATAGTGGTAGTAGTAGTAGTAATATTCGTCCTTCTCTTATATGTTTTTCTCTAGCTGTTATTGCTGCGATTGATGGTGTTATTAATACTATTATTACAGTAATGACAGATGTTCAAAGATGAATCCAAGTTTGATTATTAAGTGGGTGACGTCATCGGTTTCCTGATGGAGGTACCTATAACTGTTTTGTGAAATTACACTGTAAAAACTGTGGTGTTAAAACTGACACCAGTTGGTGTTAATAGAGTACCACACCCTGAGGTGTTAAAATTACACCCTAGAGATTGAACATAACACCAAAGAGTGTAAATATAACAACCAAAGGTGTTGTAATAAAACCTATAGGTGTTAAACTAACACTGTCAATTTAAGACCGGAGTAAAATGACTGGTGTGGTCGTTTATATGTACACCGGTTAACACCACAGTTTTTGCTGTGTAAGCGAAACCTTGAAGTGTCATTACTTTCGTATTTTACATCCGATTTTATGTCATTATCATCCTTAACCTAGTTTGATTTTTCTCATTTCCTTCCTATCATTTTTTTGTTGGGAGGATGGACATCTTTTAAAAGCAATTTGAAGAATTGGCAACAATGTGGCCAAATCTTGGTCCCCACTATACTGTTCTCTAAGACTTCTATTGATTCATAGTTTTCTTATTCTTTGTACTATTATTCAAATAACGTGCACTTCATATTTCGGTGATTTTTTTCGTTCTATCAAGCAAATATCTACTTGGGTTGGAATCCCCTTTAAATTTCATAGGAAATTCGGAAGTTTACATGGATTTATCCACCGAATGCCCCTTGTGATACACAAGCGTTAAAGGTCAAATCCACCCCTGAAAATTGTTGATTTGAATCGACAGAGAAAAAATTCAAACAAACATAACGCTGCAAATTTCATCGAAATCGGATATAAAATAAGAAAGTTATGCCATTTTTATATTTCGCTTATTTTTCACAAAACATTTAAATGCACAACTCAGCCGACATATGCAAATGAGAGAGTCGATGATGTCCATCACTCACTATTTCTATTGTTTTTTTTATTGCTTGAATAATACGATATTTCAATTTTTACAGATTTGACAATAAGGACCAACTTAACTTAACCATAAACTGTTAAAATAATGACAATTCCACATGTTCAGGGAGAAATAAAACTTTGTTTCACTTGACAAGGAGGAGAAAATTGGAATGTTTCATATTTCATATAATAACATACAAAAGAAATAGTGAGTGAGGTGACATCATCACTCTGCCAATTTGCATACTGACCAGGATGTACATGTTTTGTGAAATTAAGCGAAACTTTAAAGTGTCATAAATGTCTTATTTTACATCCGATTTTTATGCAATTTTCAGCACTATGCTTGTTGGATTTTTTCTCTTTTTATTCGGATCAACTTTTTGTTGGGGGTGGACTTGTCCTTTAACTAATGGTTGGTCCAGAAGCAAAGCACGGACACGACGTGTCAATCTGGATCTTACAGATTTACTTACAATCCCTTATCGTTTGCTTCTTCTCTCCTCCGATTACAACTAGTTCGATGTGCTGTTAAGTGTATGTTCATTGGTAGTTAGACAGTGATTTCCATTTTGGTTTTATTCCCATTGATATTAGTAATAATATGAATAATGATTGTAATCAAAACGATGATGATATTATTCAAATTAATTTATTTCCACATCTCACTTTCTCTGAAAACAAACAGGAGACAGTATAGATAAAAGTTTATTCTATATTCAATAAAATATTGATGAAAACATTGATAATAATGGGAATGAAGGTCAGCATAACGATAATAGTAATAACGACGAGATCATTGTAAGAGTAATGATAATGATGATTATGATAATGATGAGTGATGTTTCATAGTATTATCATCATCATTGATTTTAGTATTATCATGATTATAACCACCATTATTGATTCCACTCCTATTATAATAATTGTCACAATCTGTTAAAACTGACACCTATTGGTGTTGATAGAGGACCACACCCTAAGGTGTTAAAATTACACCATAAAGGTTAAACATAACATCAAAGAGTGTTGTAATGACACCTATAGGTGTAAAACTAACACCACCAATTTAACACCGGTGTAAAATAACTGGTGTGATCCTCTATGTACACCGGTTAACACCACAGTTTTTGCTGTGTAGTTTATCATAACGAAAGTCCCAAACTATCCGAATAGGGGAAAGGCATCTGATTTGCATAAATCCAATGGCCAATCATTTTGGCCGCCAAAATTCAATGACGTGCCTTATTCTCGATCTTAGATATAACTTGTTTCAATGATTTGAAGTTCCAAAATGGAATATATATATATATATATATAGAGAGAGAGAGAGAGAGGGGGGGGGGGGGAAATGACTACGAAGTGGTCGTAGCTCCTTGCTTCTCCATTTAATCAAGCTTTCGATCAATGCATGATCTTCCTCAGGACTATAAATATATAAACAAAGTACAAATACAATACAATAATATAATAATACAATATGATGGCCTCTAAAATAATCTAAACATGCTTCACGGTTACTTATAATTATTAATTATTTTACACTATATAAACAAGAGAACATATTATATGATATAAAAAGACTTGTTTTGACAATTGCCAGATAAAGATATATATTTATAGAAAGAGATATTAATTTTATGTAATTATATTACTACAATTGTCATATATATACAGAGATTTATTATAAATGTATACACGTGTAGGAGTCAACATATCTGAGGAATTATAAACAAGAGAACATATTATATGATATAAAAGGACTTATTTTGACAAATGCCAGATAAAGATATATATTTATAGAAAGAGATATTTATGTAATTATATATAGATTTTTTTTATAAATGTATACATGTATAGGTGCCAACATATCTAAGGAAATGCAGACAGAAAACATGTTATATGATAAGAGACTTATTTTAAAAATTGCCGTATAATTGTATATATACAGAGAGAAATATTTACAGAGATTTATAATAAAAATATAATATATAATATATAAAAATATAATAATAATATATATATATATATATATATATATATATATATATATATATCCATCCATCTATCCATCCAGGCTATCATATCTATCTATCTATCTGTCTGTCTATCAACAAGTCTATCTACCCTTCCATTTCTATTCACTTATCTTACTCCTCGCTTTAAGATGGATTTTGCTCTTGGGTTACAATCAAATTATCGTTGTGACGAACAGTGGGGAACAGTCACAAGGGTATCGGCTATTACTCAATTATCTGTTTTCACATGTCCTAGGGAAAACATCTCATTCGTCCTCAATCTTAATAGCTTCTCAAACAGTACCCGAATGAAATTCTAAACAAATAAAATATTTACGACTTAAGCTTCCCGATGGTGCGTTACGTGACAGACGGAAGCGACTTAAAGGTCAGATTTTGTTCCAAGTGTATATATGTAAAACAAAATATTGAATTGGTTGAAACTGAGAGTCTCTGTTTATGATACCAGTCTTGCATAAAACGGATACCTCGAAATCCGAGCTAATATTTACGTTGTTTTTTTTATTCGCTTTAAAGGCAAAGAACCAAGAATATGCTGAATAATTTCCGAGAACCTTGACATGCAATCAAGCGATTGTCATATAAGAGCAAAAATAAATGCATAATTCTTTCCGATAATTTATATACGATACACAATTTCTTGTTCAACTTGGATATTCTAATTACACAAAACAACTCTAAGAGAATTAAACAAAAAAATAATAGAATTGCAACATTGAACCACTGGTATTTTACTAAAATCCTTTACTTATATTACATTCAATCAGGGGCGGCATCGAAAGGGGGTGGGACGACCGCCCCTCCCCCTTTTTTTAAGATGTGAAAAGAGAAATATAAAAAGGGGGACAATAGAGAAAGGAGGAGGAAAAAGAGCAAGAAAGTGGAAGGAAGGCGAGTGTAAAATTAGTGATCTGAGAAGAGTAACTACATATCACGGGTTATTTTTAATTGGTGTAATGCCAATTCGTCCATTACCAACTCGTCTACAATCATTTGGTCTACCATCAGTTCGCCCAATATCCACATTGTCTAATAACCAGTTGGTCCAATAGCAATTTAGTCCATATATCATTTGGTCTAATTGGACTTAGTGTTAACTGGGCGAAATGAATGAAAATGAAATGGACATTAGACCAACCTGTTGTGAGACGAAATAGTCATAGACGAACTTGTGATTGGACGAAGTGATGATTGGACAAAATGCTTGTTAGACGAAATGTTAATGGATAGAATGGCATTAAACTAAATGAAGGTAGACCATTTGATGGGTGGACGAGACGTCAAGTTACTCATATCACTCCTGTTGTTCAACTTCAACTTACTGAGAAAAAAATATGACGCAACATTTATGGGGTGTTGCAAGAAACTTTCGACCAATTGCAAGTCAATTTTTGGTCCCTAAATCAATCATATGCCTTGCAGTTAATTGCAGATTAGTATTTGATTGCTAATTTTCTCCTTGAAACAAGAAGTTTAATCTGATATGCTACAGCTAACGTTGGTCTATCAGTTGTAAAATTGCAACAGAATATTTGCAATTGATCGCAAATATTTTCTTGCAACACCCCCTTAGGGTGATGTCCCTCCCCCCACCCTCATCAAAATTTCCCGGACAGGTCTAATCTCATATTTCACGTACACTGAACCAAGACTCTGCCTGACTTTCAGACATTTCCCGTCATCAGTTTGAAACTTATATGGATTGAATTATCAGTAAGAAATGAAAAATAAAATGGCCCTACATTTCAAACAGTTGCGATCATGGATAAGAAACAATCGCAATCCTTAGATGAGAAAAGCAGAAAAGTGTAATGCAATTATGAACACTAAACACGCAGCAAAACGTCAAACACAATTATGTCATCACATTTGCCATCTGAATGACACATTCATCATTGGGAGGATCGATCACTTATGCATAACACAGGAAAGGTCCAATATAATACATCAATTCAAAGTGAATAAAGGTGTCATCATCCATTTTTAAACAAATATCAAGCAAACATTTTGTTTTTATAATTTTTATGTTTTACACAGTAGATAAAATACAAAAAAAACCGTGGTGAGACTAGCAACATTTTTTGTTGGTTGATAAAAAATGAAAGTAAGAATCAGACGCGCAGTTTTATGTAAATCTTGAAAATTAATGTTTTATGATGACTAAGCTAAGAAAAAAAATAGATGGGTGTGAAAAGGTATGTGGGTGATTAGGTGATGTGTGTGGGGTGTATTGAGTGTGAAAAGTTTATAGAGATGGTTAAGGGTAATGAGTGTGGTGGGTCTTTTTACGTGCGGTAATTTATGTGGAGGTGGTTTGGCGTGTTGCGAGTGAAAATTTGTGGAAAACTGAGGTGTAGAGTGTGAACAGGTGTGGTGTGTATGTGGGGTGCGAGTGTAAATCTTGGTGTGAATGTTGATGATTGATTTTGTGCTAGTTCCGTACAATTTCCCCCTTCTCTATCTGATTTGCAGATTTTTTTTTTTACATATATACCCTATGTTGCGTAAAATTGAATGCACATGGTTACGATATTGAATAATAACAACAATAATCCGCTTTTATATAGCGATTAAAACATCGAAACGACGTGTCTAAGCGCTTTACAGATATATTATTACCCCGGTCATCGGATACAATCAGTCATTCCCGCACACAATGTGTGCAATCTTCCACTCCCTGGGGAGTATTCCAGTCAGTCGCCGATGAGGCGCACACAGTACTTAACAAGCTGCAGTGACTTTCACGTCCTACCGGGTACCCATTTAGCGCCTGGGTCGAGAGTGGCAAAGTGAGGATTAACGTCTTGCCAAAGGACGTCAGACCGTGGTGGGATTCGAACACAAGAACCTCTTTTTACAAGGCGAGAATCAGAACCACTACACCACCGAACAAATAAAGAAAAATTTGATTAGATTATTTTTTACCTTTTGAGTATTTACACAAACAAAATAATAAAAAGTATATGACATATCTTAAAGGTTCAGTTCTCAGTTATTCCAAATGATACAAATATCCAAGTTGACTGGAAAAGGTTCCTTAAATCATCGTCCACAATGCTGGCGATGATGAGATTGATGTTGAAACACGATGAATAATAAGAGTCACTGTAACGAATTCAAATGTCCGTGAAGACGAAGTTGACGACGATAAAAAGTCGATTTCATCCATGGGTTGAAACATGTTCTCTAGAACAGGTTGATAATCACGATGAGAACTAGGAATTCTTTTCTCAAAATAACTGCGGTTAATTGATGGTGTGCAAATAATTCTACAGAAGGTAAATGTTGTATTCCAGTGGGAAATAAACTATCACACCAGACATAAAGTCTGGTGTGAAATTGATCTGATTTGATGATGCCCTTGAAGAAACTGCCAACTTTTGGAAGCTTCCAGCATTTTACTTGTTATGTATGTATGTGTGTGCGTATTTATGTATGTGTGTGTGTGTGTATGTAAGGGTGTGTGTGTGTGTGTTAGGTATACATGTATTTATATATTTTCCAAAAAATAACCCATTCATATGATTAAAATGTACCAAGCTCTGTGATCTCGAATGACATTTGACCTTCGCGAAGTAACATGAAATTTAATTCTTCTATTTGCCGATGACCATTATAGATTATTTTGAAAATTCATAACATTAGTTTAAAGAAAACGCGCAAGATTTTTTAAGATCATTGATTCGTAAAACACCATTAACCTTTATAAATATGAGAACTCTTGCAAAATTATGATACCATTATGTCAAAGTTTCATGAAATAGATCTATATACGTTCAAAGCTATAATAAAAAAAATTACCTGGGATATGATTTCAATGTTGACGACGCCGGTAAATTGGGCGCCTATTATGTGTATTGCTACACAAGCGAGACAGAAAAAAAGGACATATAATTTGAACGAAAGTACAAGAAGCGGCAATAACTTGTATACTGTAAAAGTATGAGCGCCCACCACAGCGACGGCATCTAAATGGTCCGCTGCCACATCGTATGTGGAACAGTGCGTGCCTGAAAAAACGAAACCGAAAATATCGATGATTGATCCCGAAGGGGGGGGGGGGCACTTACATTGACGAGTGGATACCATGCGCGACCAAAAAACACGTAAAAGGGTTTTTTTTAAGATAAGGGTGTCAAAAACACAAAAATAATGAAAAAAAGTATCTATTTTGCTAGGAAAGTTACGTGTTTAGGGTCAAATTTGCGGGAATGATAAAACAAAATAAGAATGTTTTATAAAGGATGTCCTTTTTGTTCCAACACTACGTGTTTAGAGTCCGATTTGCGCCAGGTGTGGAAGGTGGGGTCGTACTAAACCAAATGATGTGTAAAGGTAAAACCGACGACCGAAGGACCCATGTTCTTAAAATAAAATAGTCCTGTACTTGTTTAGGGCTTCATTTCAGGGAATATATGCCAAGAGTATCGTTTTGTTTCTTATACTTGTTAAGGGTAGGTTTTCACACGCCATTACTTGTTATGGGGTGTATTTTCAGAATATGAAAAATACGTGTTTAGGGTGCCTTTCGAGACCCCATGGTCGCGCATGGTATCTACTCGTCAATGGAAGTGCCCCCCCCCCCCCCGGATTGATCTAAACTTTATTTCTGTAAAGCATAGAATCTCCCCTTTTCACCTGATATACAGAAGATTCCTTATGAACTATGTAAAATGTGATTATTTTATGATAAGTCACTGATAAATCTGGGTTTCGTTTTCTTTATTTTTTCCTGCGACGCGCTGTAGATATTATACATACTTCTATACTTCTATGAATCTATCAAATGAGATGAAAGAATATCACATCATGATCGTCAACATTGCTATCATCAATAAAGAAGGAAACGAAATAAATTATTCCGGATATGAAACACTAATCTCATAAATCTAGTATACAGTCTTACACAAGAAAATGGGGCAATGCTTTCTTCACAAATACAAATCAATTAAGGTAGCACACATCCTTTGATGTCCCTCGATAGAGGTTCCCTTGGAACATTTTACTGAATAGATAGAATAATCGAATTGTATATCAGATTTACTTTCATAAATATAGATGATATATCGGCGTGTGATATGAAACATAAATGATACGCGTGGAGGATATCGTATATCAACGATCAGTGTAATTATAATATTCATGACAGAAAACGGGGCGGTGGATTCTCGCCATGGATAATGTGGAAGTCGTCTGGCAAATCAATATAGCATTAGTGCTGACTTTGGAAATAAGTAAGATAATCAATTTTTTTTCAAAAGAGAGGAAAAGCCAAACGTTCACCGAAAAAAATGAAATCCTAAGTTCATTGATCTCAACTTGACCTTTGCCAAGTCCATTTAATGGTGCATGGATACCAAAAAAATGAAATCATTATGAAATAGGGATTTATACTTTTAAACTTATTATGACATTAAAAAATAACTTAAGATTTCAATGTTGATTCCGCAGTGTGGTCAAAGTACATTGACCAAAAATGACGTTTGACCTTGATCATGTGATCCGAAACCGATGAAAGATTATCAATAACACTTGATTACCCTTATGCAGAAGTTTCAGGAAACAGACCCTCATATTTTCATTTATGACACCTTGGCTAGGATTTCAATGTTGATATACCCCCAACATGGTCAACGTTTGTTGAATCTAAATGACCATTGACCTTATAATCATGTGACCAGAAAGTCATGCCAGGGAAGCGTTTCGTCAACATTTTCACCCGACAAGTTGTCAGATCTGATTCCTTTCCCTGATTTTGATTGGTTGAGAGGCATTGTTCCTATGGAAACTGTCGGATAAAACGCCCAACTAGTCCTTTCATGAAACGCACCCCCCCCCCCTCCCCGATGATCAGTGACACTTGATTGCCCTCAGCATGTACAAATTTCATGAAATAGATGCTTTCTAAGTTATGATGACGTTTCGAAAACTTCATCTTGATTAAGATTCCAATGTTGACGACTTCGCCGCCGCAGCCATCGGAAAGTAGTCGCCGCCGCACCTGTCGTAAAAAGAAGACGTCATTATTATTATTCTGTTATGAAGGCAATATAAGACCCAAATGACAGCTGCATCTTTTTTTGCCTCGCTAAGAGAAGGCCACCCCTGAAAAAAATACAATGAAAATATAAACTGAAACATAGTGTACGTACGGCACACGCGCCCTTACACCCTCTTACATCCATTGAAGAGTTTCAATTTGCTACGATTAACCATACACCCTGGCCTGAGATATCGCATTAACCGCGTCACCAGGATATAGAATACCATCATTTTCAAGAGTAAATAGTTGTGTAAATATGTTTGGGGGTTTTCTCGAAAATTTTCACAGTGAATATTCAGCTTTGGACAATTTTTAGGAATATGGAAATCGCTTTCTGTCCACAATGCTTTTGTGTTTTCGATTCGATCGAAAAGTCAGCACGATATGTGATATTGATACTATTGATAATAGTACACGGCACCTATGCCGTTGAGAAAGGCATTTTAAAGTTCTGGGAACCAAAATGATTTTTTTTAAATCAGAACAAAGATAACAAATATTTATGCTCAGTAACCCCTAATAATCAAGTATTACTTCAGCATGAGGTATTCGAGGAAAATAACATATTTACCAACTAAACATTTCTTCATAAAGTATTAGCCAATCATCCCACTAACTTCCTGACGCAAAGTAATTTGATGAGTTGCTTGTATTGACAACATCCTTCGAAATAAAAAAAAAAGGTCCACTACCCCCAAATTCAGAGATTTTATAATGTACTAATTGGTCAAAAGAATAAAGAAACATCATAATTTGGAGCATTTTGGCCAAGTGGATTAGTCTCCGGACTTTGAAACAGAGGGTCGTGGGTTCGAATCCCAGCCATGGCATTATTTCCTTCAGCAAGAAATTTATCCACATTGTGCTGCACTCGACCCAGGTGAGGTGAATGGGTACCCGGAAGGATTTTTCCTTGAACGCGTTAGCGCCTATTGATATGGCGGCTCAGCTACAGCCGGGGTATCAAAGCACAGTTGAGTATATGCACATAGTAACTGCACTATATAAATGGACATATTATTATTATTATAATGGAAATTGGGAAAAAAAATGAATAAATAATAAAACAAGAGGAGCGCCACTGGCAGTCTCACCTGCATCATGTGATTCAATATAGCAGCAGTGGTGACTTTGAAAACTACTATAAAATTATTATTCACAAAAAACACCATTCATATAATGATATAATACGTTCATTGACAATAAATTACATTTGACCTTGTTCGTGCGACCGTAGACTTGTCAGTGATACTTGATTACCCCTATATCCACATTTTATAAACTATATCTATAAACTTTGAAAGTTATGAAACAATCTAATAATTACTTCCAAAATTGCCAAAGTTCAATGACCTTAAATGACCACTGACTTTGGTCATGTGACATGAAACTCACATGAGCTTATCAGTGATACTTGATTATTCTTATGTCCAAGTTTTATGAACTAGATCCATACACTTTTAGAGTTATGATGGTATTCAACAGATACCCTCAACATGGCCAAAGTTCATTGACCTTTGTCATGTGACCTGATATTCGCAGAGGATGTTCAGTGATACTTGATTACTCTTATGTCCAAGTTTTATGAACTCGACCGATAAACTTTCAAAGTTATGATGGTAATTCAACAAATACCCCCAACATGGCCAGAGTTCTTTGACCTTAATTGGCCTTTGACCTTGATGTGAACTGAAACTCAAACAGGATGTTCAGTCATATTTGATTACTCTTATCTTATGTCCAAGTTTCATGAATCAGATCCATAAACTCAGTTACATGTATGATGGTAATTCAACATATACCCCCAACATGGCCAGTTAATTGACCTTTGACCTTGGTCATGTGACCTGATATTCGCACAGGATGTTCAGTGATACTCGATTACTCTTATGTCCAAGTTTCATGCATCAGATCTGTAAACTTTCAAAGTTATGATGGTACATGTAATTCCACAGATACCCCCAATAGTCTCACTCTGCTATGCAGGTGAGACAATGAAATAAAACAATAAAAGGCCTTTACTTAAAAATCCTGTCAGATTTTGTCATTTGAATTTTTTTAGAGATCACAACTTTGTGCCACAAATGCGAGCAGAGGCTTTTATATCATATCAAATATATTGAACATAAAATAAATTTGTATGTATTCATACTGTTGAAAATCTAAGTGAAAAAACGCATTGAATAGCTACAAAAGTTCTATTGGTACCAAAAATAGAACAACTTCCAGTATATGACCATTCGTCTATCATACAGCATTAAAATCATGTACACACGAACACTATACACACCATCCTTCGATAACAGAAATGTAATGCAAACTAAAATAATACGCAATCTTCTCATTTTCTGAAAACTGTACATTATTCATTTATTCTCATATTCCAGCAGTTATATAACTTTACATCAACATTCTTATATGGATAGAGCACTCCGATGATTTTCATGAACATGTATCCAAATTTGAAAACTAATGCAGCACATTTTACATGTTTCCATGAGTTTGAACTATATTGTACCAAGTATTATATATTGACAGCTCTACAAAACCTGTAAATTGTAATTCTTTTAGGCTTAGTCCCACCGCACTTACTGATGCAGAGAGGATGTAAAACAGAAAAGAATCTTGCCATACATTTGAAAATGTTATGTATCTGTTGTGTACTCTTTGCATTCGTGTTTCATATGCTCTATATCCATCAAGCATCCGTCCACTGTAATTCCGATGTTCGCCCATTTTGTCCATTGTCTGGAGTTGATGAAAACGCATGGAGCCACCCTGAAATTTTGCTTGTGTACTGAATCCTTTATGAATAAGTTT
The DNA here is from genome assembly GCF_018143015.1 of Lytechinus variegatus. NCBI lineage: Eukaryota > Metazoa > Echinodermata > Echinoidea > Temnopleuroida > Toxopneustidae > Lytechinus > Lytechinus variegatus. Next base: position 4,359,607 of record NC_054754.1, on the reverse strand, counting down.
TGTGTCCGTCGGCCAGTGGGACCAGGCCTTAAAAATCTTACACACACATACATGTATATACTATGCAACAATTCTTCTTTTTAATTAAAGTGATTGGTTAACATTGGTTTGACTTTTAAAAAATCTGAGCTAGAAGGTCACACTTGTCACCTGTGTCTGTGATATGTTACAAAAATGAAGCCCAGAAAAAATTGCTTTCGAAAATAATTATTTAGTGCTTCAAAAATCGAAATATAAAGTGACCAGAAACACCATCTTAATTTCATCCCATACACTTATGTGTAGTATTTAGGCATCTATAAAACACCTATTTACAAAATTGGGGTTTGCCTTGCAGTTTTAGCTTTTCATTCCAAATAATGGGTTTATTAGTTCTAATACATGCACTTGTACACATGTTTCACCTTGGTTTGAGAATTTTTTAAATCGGCTGCTCACAAAGTTAAACAATACCTTTAATCATTATGTAATTCTTGTTTTATAAAATTAATAACCTGCATACTTTCTTTAATTGAAGCTAAGAATGTTTGATTTTATCTATAACTACACTTCACCCTATATTCTGCAATCCAGTATGAATCCATGCTAAAAATTATTGGAGGCCGAGAGTACAACAAATATCAAAACTGTATCCAATTCGTCTTCATACTATCAAAATATGAAGTTGGAAGCTGAATAAAAGATTATCTACAATAATTTTTTGACATCATTTTTTGCTGTGAACTGCTTGGAAGTTTCACAAAGACTGCACAGCATGCACATCTCATGCTTGAGTGAACCCCCGAAATTCAAACGATGTTTATTCCTGATTTTTTAAGCTCTTGCTACATATTTTCTGCACTCCATAAAGTGCTAGTAAGGGGCATTGTTGATCAATTTTGCCATAAAGTTATCTGACATTTTAATAGTATGTTTTTTGAAGTTCAATAAAACTTTCAAAATTGAATTTGGGTAATTTATTGTTGATTGGGGTTGGGGGGCTTGTCAATCAATATACTTTGATTCCCTACATTAATTTATTGTGAACCTTTGTGATACACGTACAGGCTCCAATTGAGTGTAAACAAACTTGATATTTTGTTCACATTTTACAATTTGACAAAATATAGAACCCATGGATATGCATCAATTCATTTCATATCTAAGCACACTTATCACACAAAATACATGTATATGGAGATAAGTTTCAAGGCATTTTTGGTTAAAGTAAACTCATATATTCCTGGGGGTGGGGGAATAATAAGTAAGCATTCTCAATATCACTTGATTTCATCGCTCATTATACAATCAAAGCAAGAAATATTTCAAGTTAAAAGATGATGTAAGAATTAAGATCCTCATCATTAAGAAAAACATTTAAATTCATTTCATAAAATAAAGAACATTGCTCAAATCTAAAGGTAATAACTATTAAGAAATACTGTACATACATTTAACATAAAATTTGAAAAAAAGTTCTACATTTAGCAAATACTTGCTATAATTACAACCTATCGTATTAAGTATTAGAAAATACAAAATTGATTCTTACTTGGACAAATATATTCTACTCTTCTGAAAACTTCGAAGTTATAAATACATGATCAAGGTGATTACATATACAAAGTCAAGGTGATACAGTTAGTGAAAGCATTGAAATATTTTAAGGTAGACTAATGCACACACACACAGCAAGGAAATCAAACATTATTCGCGGGTGTTTTTCATCATGCCCCCACCGACTTATGGATTGAAAATTGCTGCTGAAACCAAAAAAAAATGAAGAAAAACAAAGAAAGTGACATCATCGCTTCAGTACTCTATTGAATACAAGGGTGGAAATCTCTCCCCAAAGGTAGGGGGAACAGGGGCTGGAAAATTTGACAAGCTACCCCCCCCCCCAAAAAAAAAAACCCCTAAGGTAATCACCCAAAAGGTAAGGTCATTTTGACCAAAATAAATTTGCCAAGCAAAAAAAAAAAGGTAATCACCCAAAAAGTAACGTCACCCCGTCCAAATAACATGATTTATTTCAATTTTGAATGATAAATTTGACAAGCAAAAAAAAAGGGGGTAATCACCCAAAAAGTAATGTCATCCCGTCCAAATAACACGATTTATTTCAATTTTGAATGATAAATTTGACAAGCAAAAAAAAAGGGTAATCACCCAAAAAGTAACGTCACCCGTCCAAATAACATGATTTATTTCAATTTTGAATGATGTATTTCTTTTCACTAAAAATAGTAAGGGGGACATTTGGTATTGTGTCCCTCCCCCTACTATTTTGGGATTACTGCCCATGATTGAATAACATGCTATTAATCTAGAAAGAAGCTACATGTACTGTCTATTGACAGCTACAGCATGCTGTACATGTGCTTGTATTACAGCCAAACAAAATTTGAGAGCTAAATGAAGAAGGTACATGTACAATACTGCAATATCATGATCAATCATTTTCATAATCTGACAGCAATACGAAGATTAAAATTAAAAATTACAATCAAGTATCTTCATAATGGATAAATGACAAGTACTGTATGTTTTACAAATAATGAATGTTTATGAGTGCAATGGACAGAATACTTCATGAGGTGAAAGATGAATAGATCATTCATTTCAATTTTGACCGAATGAAGTATTCTGCCCATTGCACAAATGAAGGAACATTCATTACTTGGTTTATATGACATTTAAAACTAGAATATTTTTCATAGGAAACTGCTCAATTTCGATGCAAAATATGATCATGCAGTGTGAGCTCGGTTTGTTGTTGTCGCGTACAATGCGCGTGTGCAATGGACAAAATCGTATAGATCCTAAATTGCACGGTCGATGACGTCATTATAAAATGGTCCAAATGATCGATATCAAACAACAAATCAAATGCTAAGGATCTATCTAGGTGTCATATAAAGTCTTCTGTGGAGATACATATCTTCAACATAAGGTTTTTTTATTGAAGTGTCTTAAAAAATAAAAAGCATTTAGTTTTGTAAATTTCAGCTTTCCAGAAATTTACAAAACTAAATGCTTTTTATTTTTTAAGACACTTCAATAAAAAAACCTTACGTTGAAGATAAACAATACAGAATGGAGCAGTGCTACATACTGGTCAGGGGTGATAAAAGCATAATTAATAGCTGTTGCTCGGAAGCATACACATAGAGTAAAGCACCCAAAGCTAACAGTAACATGATCATCAAAATACAATCATGCACCTTCTTATTTGTACATAACAATATTCTTGGAGATTATGTTCAACATATTTTTTTATTACAAAGACTGAAAGACTTAAAAATATTAACTTTAGTAAATTTCAGCACACAAAACAGGAAAATCAGCCTTTAAAACACCAAAACAATTTTTGATATTATAATTGTAGAACATAAATAACAAACACGCCATATAAAATAATACACTCCAATAAAAACAATTTATACGCATGTAGAAACTTCTATGACAGCCATGTCTCAATCCAGCAAAGGGGAAAGCAATGTATGATGACAGTACTTAAACATCCCAGTCAAGTCTGTTAAATTCAAACCCATTCAAAAACTTACATCAAAGATAATACAAGGGGAAGAGCGGACACTTCGGCGATTTTTTGAAACGCTCGATAAATGCTTATGGGAAAGGGCGCCCAACAGCGTTGAGTAAGTAAACCTTCGCATATCGGCACGCGACTGTGTATAAAACATATGGGGGAAATGAGAGAGTGGAGTTTGGAGAGGGCTCAAGGGTGGCTCATGAAAATATTTCCACATTTTCTTACCAAGAAACATCTGAAATATATTCATCTCAAATTTAAGGGGAAAATATTGAAATTTTTTTTTTTGAAATGTAAAAATAGTCTATCCCTTCAACCCTTCGCCATTTCTCTCATAGGTTTTGTACACAACCATCTTGTGATACGCAAAGGTAAAAAAAGGTCGTTACTTACTCAACGCTGTGGGGCGCTCCAAGCATTTCATTACGCGGTCTATGTACTGTCCAATCTTCCCCTTGTAGTATCTTTGCTTACATGTACAGTAATAAAAAATCAGATTACAATTACATGTATGCAACAACTTTAAATTTAACGGCATGCATCAATTAACAATGAAGATTGAAGTCATAACCATATCACACACACCACAAAGCGGACAGCAATATGATGATGAAACTTCATAACCATATATCAAGCATCTTGATAATTGATACTTGTACACAACAAGCAGCGCTTTCAGATAAGATTATGAAAAATCCATATTTTTATATTGCTTGAAATAGAAATCCGACATACATGTAGATATACTCTGAAAAATAATTGCTCTATCCATTAAATCATTTAACACCAAACAGGATAGCAGCAACTCCCATCTTTTAATGTCTTTTGGTCTGATGCGGATGGGGTTTGAACCCTTGACCTCCCTGTTGTGAGATGGATGCTCTACTAACTGAGCCAACACACCGGTTGTGAAAAACTTACTTCTTTGACGGTGTCTGCAGGGCCAACGTCCCTTTTGTACATGAATGTCAGCTGTTACATAAGGGTGTATTTCAGGAATTTATGCAGCAAATATAAAGCTTCATGAATTGTAACAAAACATCAATATTTCCATGGTGTTTAGGTGCATGTAGGGTGTTGGGGGCATGGCTTATTATAATCTACATTATACACTACCTGAAAGCCTGGATGTGCCTGCGGACAACTTCCTCCTCCTTCCCCCCCCCCCTCCTCCTCCCCTTCCATGTCTCCTCACAGCAGGGCTGTAAAGCTTAACTGTGAAAAACTCCCATTCTTCATTTCTGTTAATCCTATTTTCAAGTTTAAACTCCCATTTTTGCTTCAATATTTTGAAAAAACATAACAAAAATCTTTTATTTTAAGTTTCAAAAATCCCATTTCTAGGGGAAAATCCTATTTATTGTCACCTCCCCCTTAAAATTCAATTACTTAGGATTAAAGTAACTGGCAGCTTTGTCATAGTCTATCAGTCATTGCATTGTATATCATCTGTACTGATACCCTGAAGGTTGGCTAGGATGGTATCAAGTGTGGTTTCCATGTTATCCAAGTCCGAGGATAGCTGTTCCATCTCTTGCCTCTGGGTAGTGTACTGTGCAATCAAATCTGTAAAAAAAAATTGTTTTAAAAAAGGGCCCCATGAAGAAATGTTGCGGCTCGTAAATTCTTTCAGATCACGATTCGTAAATTTAAATGCTGAAAAAGGTAAGTACGGAAACACGACCTTCAGCATCGCGAATGCAACAAAATGCTACACTGAACACGATTGGGTTTTGAAACATCTTTGAACTTGCCTTCGCAGTGGAAGCCTACACAAGCAAATTCAAGAATCGATCTCTCTTGTGATGGGTCAAACTGCGTAGTAAGCTCTCCTAACAAGAGCCGGAAATTTAAGACAATTTCCCCATAATCAGCTATATATTTTTTACACTGATCGGTGCCACTGATCGTGTTTGTGTTGTGTACATGTAATAGCATTTTTAAGCAGGATTAATGTTGCTGTTTAAATATGAAATCGACATTGAACACATGGTTTCTATATGGAAGAAAAGCTCCTTCATACAGAATAAAATAGCAATATTTAGTCAAATAAATAAATGTAAACTTGGATCATACATGTAAGTATGTACATGTACATTAATTTCCTGAGACACGAGAATATCCAAGTTGGCAACGTCTTCATTGCTTTACTTAGAAGATTTCTAAAAAAGAATCAAAGTCTTGTATTAACTTCATTCTTGAAGGTTCCAATCATCAGGGATGGGAAGAATATGTAAAAGTATGAAGCACTACTTGTCATTGTGTATTTCTCTTGAAAGGTATTTTCTTAAACGTGTACAGCAATCCTTATTAGAGGGGTGTGGATTCCACTCCCTCTCATAGTCTTAGGTGTCACCATGCAAATGCACTGAAAATAGCACTCGCATCACCAATGATGTTCAGGGGAGCGTTTCATGAAAGGACTTGTCAGACGTTTTATCCGACAAGTACTGTTTTATCCGACAGTTACCATAGGAACAGTGCCTCTCAGCCAATCATTATCAAGGAGAGTTGTCAGACCTGACAAGTTGTCGGACGAAAATGTTGATGAAATGCTCTCCTGATATCAAATAATTATACATTAAATTTGTCGGCATCAGTATCATTTTAAAAAGTCACTCGTGCTTTATGTGATCCTCCCACCAAATACATTTGTATTGAAGATAAAAGCCAGTTGTGGGAACGATCTCAAAATGACTTTTTACAGAATCCAGGGCTCCACACTAACCCATTTTTTCTACTGGTCCAACCTATTCATGTCGGACCAGTAGATACCCAGTTTTTCAAATTTTTACTGGTCCGAACCTAAAATCTACTGGTCCCAAAAAATAAAGAAAACATTAAGAAAAGGCGCAAGTTTATTTTTCTAGCCTTTCGTTACCCCCCCAAAAAAAAATGAAGGAAAATGAAGGACAAAAAGAAAGCAAGACAGAAACGAAGAAAGACAGAAACAAAGAAAGAAAGAAAGAAAGAAAGGAAGGAAGGAAGGAGGGAAAAGAAAGAAAGAATAAAAGAAAGGAAGGAAGGAAGGAAGGAAGGAAAAGAAAGAAAGAATAAAAGAAAGGAAGGAAGAAAAAAAGGTAAAGAAAGGATAGATGTGAAGGAAGAAAAAAAAGTAAGAACTAAAGAAGGAAAGGAAGGAATAAAGAAGGAACAAATATAAGAAAGAAAGAAAGAAAGAAAGAAAGAAAGAAAGAAAGAAAGAAAAGAAAAAAAGAAATTAAGGAAGGAAATGAAGCAAGCAATACAGAAAGAAAGAACAAATCCAGAAAGTAGTAAAGGAAAGAAGAAGCAATAAAAAAGAAAGGGTAAAAGGAGAGATGGAAAGACGGACTAACAAAGAATGAAGAAAGGGGTAAAAAGAAGGAAGGAAAGAAAGGAAGAAGAGAAGAGATGAATATAGGATGGATGGACTCAAAAACTAAAGAAAGAAAATATCAGAAAGAAAGAGAGAGAAAAAGGAAATATAGAGAAAATATTTTATAAAAGGATAGAAAGAAAAAATGAATTAAAGAAAACAAGGGAAATTAAAAAAGACAGTAGCAAAAAAAAATCGAGGGAAGAAATAAAGAAAGATTTATAAGAAGGAAAGAAAGATAGGAAGAAAGCTAAAACTATTATAAATAATTTATCAGTTTCTTTTCTCATTTAAAATAGCTACGAAAGAAAGTCAGATACCATTAGTGTATCAACACACACATAAATGCATATGTGGGGCTATTATGTATTCAGACGATATCACCCAAAACCCGATCTGTTTGAACCAAAACAGAAGTGAAAATTTCTCCTTTTACTGCTTACAAATGACAGAGTTGCTCCAATTTTTAGGAAATATGGACATTATAAGAGCCTTTCATGAGTATGAACCTTGGATTTTGACACAGTTATGTGAGAGATTTCTGCCAGAGTTTAGCCAGGCTTCATTCGTGCGGCCAATGGAGAATTTACCATGTGGTTTGTGTGGCAGACTACATGTACACTGTATATGCATGCTGTATAGTACTCTAGTAACACTTACGTGTGATTCATTCTGTGTGTATTCTGTGTGTGAATGCCAGAATTTCACGGGGGAAATGGTTTGCTGTGAATTTGACCATTTCTGGAAAAGTTATTGGCCCAACAATGGTTTTTATTACTGGTAATGTCGGACCCTTAAATCTTGCTATTTTTGGAAAAATTACTGGCCCGACAATGATATTTTTACTGGTCATGTCGGACCAGTAAATCTTCCAATTTCTGAAAATCTACTGGCCCGACAGCGATTTTTACCGGTCTGGGACCGTCGGACCGCCGCTAGTGTCGAGCCCTGCAGAATCCAATATAATAACCACCCAAATGTCTGTTTGTATGAATACAAAATATGTGCCAACGGATTCTGGAAGAAATTGTGTAATAATACACTGTCTCACATGTGCCTCTCTGTGTAGGCGATCTTCAGTGTGATCGTTTTTCAGCTTGGATTTTATGATTTCACAAAATTCTGTTTTTGTAACTACCAGATCTAGATCCACGATGATATAGTAATACATGTACCCATAACCTCTCACGAAATCAGTGTTTTACTGCAACTACTTTCATTTAGTTTAACCTAGTTTGTTTGAATGATTACATGTTTGAATGAAATGTTGGGTTTTTGAAAGTGAAAACTTATAAATGAAATGAAATGCTTGACGTACCGTCTAAATTGGTCATCTCTTCAATACCGATCAAGTCTCTTTCAAGGGAAGCGGCAGCCATATCAACCTCCTGCACAAGGTTATAATTGAGGACTGCTTCATTTTCAGAATCATTTATCTCCTTTGCCGTTTCTTCTGCACTGGACAGTACAAGATTCAGTTCCTGAAATGGGAAAAGTAAGAAATACAATTCACTGTCATCACCATAGCCACATTGTGTCTCGCCCACCCACTACATGATTGTATATAAGTACATCTCCGACTAAGTTTGATTTCACAAGAAAGTCTCGGAGGTACATGTACATGTAATAGAGGTCTGATGCCAATGACAATGACAATCTTTGTGAAACACCCCAGCAGTTGTAAAGTTGTGAATCATACATGTAAGAGTCTCACATGTACAGTACACTTCAACATTTGTGACTGATAGACGACATTGGAATCCCTAAGGCTGCCCTTCAACTCCAGTAAATGAAACATATTTGGAACCTTCCTTTCTATTCCTCCTCCTCCTCCCTCTTTCACTTCTACCCCTCCTTTTTCTCTCCTTCCTTTTTCCTTGTTTAATTTAAAATTATCATTCCTCTCCTCTTTTCTTCCTGCAATCTTCTCATCATGCTTCTTTCTTCTCCTCCTCCATCTTCCCTCTTCCTCTTTCTCCTCCTGTTCTTCTTCTCTTGCCCATCTCTTAATCTATTTCATAACCATTCCACCTGCTCTTCCGCCTTTCTCTCCAATTATAGAATTCCTTTCACAATCTCAGCAAGCAAACAGACTAACAAACTATTTCTAGCTCTTTTTTTTAGAAGTACAGCCTACTTATGGACAACACAACATCCCGATTATGCCTCTATATTGATAAACACTAGCTAAAAATAAGAATCGAAAGTCAAAGATAATAGGATGTGGTCCACTTAACATTTAAATAAAAAATAAACGAAACCATACAATATCATAAAGTATGTTTACCAGGGGGTCGTTTCATAAAGCTGTTCGGAAGTTAAGAGCGACGTTAAGAACGACTGGTGATCCTTTCTTGCGGTAAATGATATTCACCGTGATGTTCATGGGTGATTATTTAGCACGTACATGTAAGATGTTTCACTAGTCATTCTTAAGGTCGCTCTTAACTTACGAACAGCTTTATGAAACACCCACCTTCATGAAAGGCCTTGTCAGAAACAGACTTTATGAAACACTCACCGGTACTCTTGAAATGTCAGATAATTTACTGTTATTTTTTTAGCGCACATTTCATAGAAGGAAGCGGATTCCACACAAAGTTATAAAGGGATTAACTCAGCAAGTTGAAAAAAAAGCACAATAAATACTGAGCAAACCTTCAAGAAAATGTCAAGACAAAAGAAAATGAAAAAAATAAGCAAATGAATATGAATGAATCTACCGTCAGTCAGAAAGAACCTGAAATGTAAAGTGATTTCCTTCATAATTTGGAAAGTACATGTAACTGACATTTGCAAGGACTACAGTTTATGTACATAGAACAAGATTATAATCAATGTAGCGTACAAAAATAATAACTGCATCATGATTAACTTTTCTGCTCAAAATCATCTAATTTCTTGTTTATTTTTATTGAAATAACGATTGAAAAAAATACAAACAAGTAACAACAACCCCCAAAATATCAAAGAGAATTCAACAAGTGAACAGCCTGCAGTCTCATCTGCATCACGCCATTAAATACAGCAGCAGAGCTGATTTTGGTATGAACTAAGATGAACAACTTTTCACAAAGGGAAAAAAAACAGTCACTTGATAACAAAATCCTAAGTTGGTTGACTTCAAATGACCCAAGACTTGGACCAAGTCAGTTGACCTCCCATGACCTTTTACCTGGACTAAAAAGAAACAAAGGTTTTCCGATTCATTCAATGTTTTTTAAAAAGATGACCAACCTGTTGGGTCACTTCTACACTCTGCTTGACCCTGTCTATTCTCCGGCCTGCGTCCTGTACTTGTGCCCTTTTAGCACTGAAGCATTGTTGACCATCAGCTGCTTCTGTAGATAAATCCTGTAAGAGGGCAGTGGTGGCCTGGGCATCGCTGTTCTTCGACTCGGACTGGGCTTGAACCTGGCGGGAGAAAATCATGAAATGGATCAGCATCATTAAATATTCTTCGGACTCCCTAAGAAGAAAGAATTTTTAAACAAATTTTGAATACATGTACAATGTAATGGGATAAAACAAATGTTGTTAATAGCATAAATCTAAACTTTGTCTTGTGTCATTCAATATTGTTCTTTTGTAAATCCCCTATTCATGCACATGAATTGAATTACATTTTATTCTACAATGTCAAGCTTGATTTCTTTCCAAAATTAATTTGCAGATAGACGGAAGAACAGCAAAGGGTATTTTGTTGAAATTGTTGGATTTCCAGATAGTTGGGATTGATGGGATCAATCGTAACTCTTTGTAAGACCAGGCCCTGGATTGATTATCACCACTTAGAAAATGATTGCAAACATTTGTAGGGGGGGGGCACTTATCCTCATTCAGAGTTAAAATGATACAGTAGAGCTCTTCTGGTAAGGCATCTGAGCAAAAGTCACAGCAGTGTATTTGACGCAGGAATCCGGGAAGCACCTTCGAATCGCAAATTCTCTCACTCATTTGTGACAGACAGAACATTGGGAAAAGCAAGAAAACTGCTGTAAAAGAAGCTTAGCCCCTATATAGCCAGAATGGGAGGCACTGTACATGTTTCATTTTGAATTTCCCTGCATTCCTCATTACTTGCATACATTTTACAACCAATGGACAACATACAGATATCATGCAATTGTCTATATAAATTTTCACTTGCCTGACACTGGGGTTCGGGGCGATTTTGCCCCCAAAGTGCTCAAAGAGCCCTGAAAAAACCCCATTCATTAAAATCTTAATTTTTATCAAAAGTTGCAGATTTAGGCAGTAAGTTGTGAAAAGTACCCCCCCAAAAAAAAAAAAAGATAAAATTTTATTGCCATCATCTCTGGCAAAAAATTTGCCCATATGGAATATGTGTGGAGTGTTATGGCCCTGTGGAATTAGTCTCCGGACTTTGGAACAGAGGGTCGTGGGTTTGAATCCCAGCCATGGCGTAATTTTCTTTGGCAAGAAGATTATTCACATTGTGCTGCACTCGACCCAGGTGAGGTGAATGGGTACATGTACCCGGTAGGATTTATTCCTTGAATGCTTTAGTGCCTATTAATATGGCCACTTAGCTACAGCCGCGGTAATAATATCATACCAAGTATCAAAGCGCAGTTGAGTATATGCACATAGTACCTGCACTATATAAATGGACATATCATTATCATTATGTATTTCATTCAATACGATACGTCAGAATAATGAGCCAAGCAAAAATATGTAGTGTACAAAACATGCATTTACATTGCCTTTCATAGAGTCTGGGATTATCAAATAGTATTTCACATCAAATGCCCTGTCAGACTTGATGAGATTAAATTATTGTGTACCGTGTAGTCCTAGGCACATTATGCATAACCAGATAATTATTAGAATCATTTAATGGATTTCTTTTTCTCACCTCGGCGGCTATCTGACTGATGTTGGTGACCATGTTCTGTGTGTCGACGTCCCTTTGACCTGTGGCCTCTCGAACCCTTTGTGCCTCTGATAAATCATATTCTATAGTGTCAATCTGGGATTTCACCGATATGGCATCTTGTCTGATGGATAAATGTATAAAAATCAAAGGAGTCAAAAAGAATGCCTTTCACTACAATGAGAGTGTAATTTCGATAGTACTGAAAGATCGCGTCCACCTGGGGCCCAGTTTCATAAAACTTGTCATAACAACAAAACTGCAGTAACAGTTAAAAGCTACTGAAATCCCTCAATCCGATTGGCTGATGGTCAATTTGTTATTATTACAAGACTTAATGAAATGGGACTGTGGTCAAGTTGATTTGAATGATGAATAGAGAAAAAGGCAAAGAAACATGACACTGAAATGCCATCAAGGTCTGATGCACATTGCAAAGTTCTGGGGCCCATCTTACAAAGACTTGTGATTGATCTGATCAATCGCAACTATGGAAAGCCAGCCACATCAACATCTAAAATACATGTTTGTTCAAAATATTTTTTATGACTATAATTCATATATTCACTATCTTCTTGACAATTCAGTATGCTTCTCTTTGTTTTCAAAGGACAATGAGCAAATTTCCTAGAGAACAAATTTGACATCGATGGAATTCCATAGACTTACGTTGATTGGATCAATCGTGACTTTTGGTAAGACTGGGCCCTGATCACATACATGTACTTTGTAATGTATCAGGTATATACATGTATTGAGTACTAATTGCATGATTTATGAGGAAGAAATTGACATTGAGGAAAAAGAGAAGAACAAAATAGGAGATACACTGATGAGAGAGATGGGAGAATCCATACACTTACGATACATACATTTGGAGGATACATGATTTTTAAGGAGAGAGATATAAACAGGTTGAAAGAGAAAGAGGACAAAAAATAGAAAGAGGTGGAACAATGCAATCAGAGCAGACAATAATAAAGGACATTAACCTGAAAGCATCATATATAATTATCATATGATACATGTATCAAATAAACTACTTTACCATAATAATTTGCAAACTACTTTACCTTTCCAATACACATATTCAGATGATATTTACAGTATGCAAGCTTCTGTACCATTGCATGGAAGCTACTGCATTAACTGACAGGTACTCATTTCTTTGTGAACAATTTACAAGAAAATGGATTTACAAGAAAATGATTTAAAAGAAAATGATAGTCAAGAGACTTTTCTACAAACTACATGTATGGCATAAGAATTGCATTAGCTCCATACAATCCCTTTAATTACTCTGCACGAGAGACGGGAGAATTTCCGCAACCTAAATGATGACATAAATTGCTATAATTGCTCCGCGTAATCGACAAGACCTCCAACGGTGGAGACACTGTCATGGCAACAAGAGCGCCAAAGCACTTACAAGGAACGTCTAGCCGTGTCTAGGCTGGCTGTTGCCTCATCCAGGGTAGTGGTGGAATTCTCCAACAGGGGGAGCACTGCAGCATCAGACAGGCCGGTTGCGTTGATATCCCTCACCAGGGCTTCCATGTCGGTCGGTGACCGGACTGCCATGTTGACCGTTGCCTGTGATGCTGCGCTGGCCTCTTGGCTTCTGACCTGGGCATCGTCCAGCTGAGAGAGCTGGTTCAGGGTGTCCACATAGGCTTGAGTTATGTTTGCTTTGGTCTCCAGAGCAACATCCTTTGAGAAACAGATTTTGGGGATTTGAAAAGTCAGAGAGATTCTTGAAAAAAAGAAACATGATGGTTATAAAATAAACTTAATACAAGTGGGATGCCTCTGGCAGTCGCTCCTGCATTATGTAATTATAACAGCAGTGCTGACTTTGATGACTAATAGTTATTTTTGTGAAGGGAAGAAAAAAATAAAATCATAATATACAAATTTCACTAATGTCAAATGACAGACAATTGTATATGCATAGAAAATTAATTGTGTGTGACCCAGCATCCTACATGTATGTAACACTTGCTTCTAAAACTCTCTGAAGGCCTATTCTCTTTTTAGTTGACCCCTAACTTCACCTGTTAATAAGAGACAGAACAAAAATGTCTTCAAACACCGCAAAAATTTTACCCCAAAAAAGTTACAATAGCAGAATACTTGATCATACCTTGTAGTTTCTCGCAACTGACAATGCATTAGCTGCTGCCAAGGTTGCACTTGTAGCGTTGAACCGTGCCACCTCACTCCTGTATGCCCTTTCTTCTGACATTGTCCTCTCGCTCTGGGCTTGCTGATAGGCACCTGTCGCTGTCTGGTTAGCCTCCTGCACCAGTCTCTGTGCTGCTGAAGCATTCTGGGCTGCCTCTTCTAATGGATACCTGGCCTGAGTAGAGTCTATCAGGCTGAGGCGCTGGGAATTCACCTCCATTTCAGCTGTCCTGGTGGGCTCGCTCAAGATGTCTTCAACCGTCAGCCGTTGCTGCGATGCACCCTCCACGTCAAGAAGCAAGGAGTCCACTTCCGCTATCAGCTGCCGAGCGCGGTCCTGGAAGTCGAGGATCGCTTGGTAGAGGGTCTGTACCGACTCCCAATTCCCTTCTGCCTCTGTTACAATGTTCTCTATGGTGTTGGTCACCGCCAACAACTCTTGGTTTAGTCTTTCGGAACTTCTTCTCACCCCCGTCTCCACCTCGACAGTGCCATCAAAGTTGGAAGACTCTGAGAGAAGGGAAGTGATGTTGTTCTCTAACGATGCTAAGGAATCCAATAGGAACGTCTTGTTTTCAATAGACTCTGTTATCTGTATTTCGAAATTTCAAGAGATGAGGAATAAAACCTTATTTTACATTGCCATGAGGAAATAAAAATGTTTCGTACATGTACATGAATATTAAAATACAATAGACAACATCCTTGGTTCCCTAATCTGCATACCAATCAAAGCAAATGAAGCATTCTTGAGCCATTAGAATTTAAACCATTTACTTCTAGTGACCTCTCATATTACTGTTTTTACTTTTATCTACAAGCAGCCCTTTAATCACTTCCTTTACAAATTTTGTAATGAAATATTAGAGAGCTGCAGACAGAGATTAACTTTGATGAAAAATCAGAATATTTATAAAAAAACACTTTCATTCTTGTATGCTTTACATCATAATCATTTAAGGGCTCATGCTTTCATAACTACACTACACTATGAATCGGATGCATCCGAGAATGAATCAACAATGGTACGCTAGGCTTTGCAATCTGACATGAGACTTGGTATATCATCTAACAATTTATTTGTATCCCTACATATTGCAATCAACAAACTTTAAAGGTTTCCATCCTCTAATCTCTAATTTATGAGGGAGGGGCAACAAAAATACATCAGAAATACCTTCCTTCTCCCTACCGAAACGGTGATCAGTAATTCTCAAACTACTTGTACGTTTAAAAACCGTGGTGGCGATAGGTGGAAGATCTCCATTTCGTTTTGTGATCTCTCCAACTAATATTTTGTACCCTCGTTAAAAGTCGGGTGTATGTGTCATCTTCATGTATTCTATCTTTTAGATTTATTGATTGTCCATGTTTCTGGACCATACAAAAGGATACATGTACTTTCTACACATACCCTACACAGGAAGAATTTTGCTGACATAGAAATATTTGATTCCCAAATTACCAATCTACATATAGTAATAAATTGGAATAGCGACATGGATATTGGAGAGATTTATCAATACTTATCATACATTACGTTAAACCCCCGTTTGGAGAAAGACCGCAGTTCAGATTGGAAACTGCGGTATTAGACCCCAAATTGTCTTTGAAATCATTTCCAAGCCCACGGGGTCGTTTCATAAAGTTGTTCGTAAGTTAAGAGCAACTTTAAAAATGACTGGTGATCATCGCCAACGGTGTGTACCATTTACCGCAAGACAGGATCACCAGTCGCTCTTAACTTATGAACAGCTTTATGAAACACCCGCCTGATCAACCCCACTTGGCCAGGTAATCCCCGCTGTCTCAATTTCACCTCCACAGGCCAGATTACGAGCGTTGAGCCAGGGACAAAATGATAAACAGCTGTGCTATTACGTAAGACTTCTCTGCCTGTAGTAGGACCTTCAGAATGAAATTATTGTATTCAATATTTAATCACGTTTTCAAAGGCATATTGTATTCAGAAATTCAATGTTACATGTAGTCCATTTTCAATTTCGAACGAAGAAAATCGACCTCGAAATAAGGAAAGTAAGTGAATAAAAAATGGCGGCATGCTTTGCCGGGACCGCCCTCGGGCTGTTGTGTTATCTTCGGACCGAGGTCAAGAAACAGGTGTTTTGATACTTACTTGGGGCAGTAGGGTTTGTCGTACTTGGAGAAGAGAATTCATGATTTAGACAAGTGGAATGCCTCTGGCCGTCTCACCTGCATCACGCGGTTCAATATAGCAGCAGTGCTGACTTTGAAAACTACTCTAACTCGCACAAGATGTTCAGTGATACATGGTTACTCTTATGTCCACTTTTTATGAACTAGACCAATAAACTTACAGAGATATGATGGTTATTCAACACAAAACCCCAACATGACCTTACATGACCTTTGACCTTGATCATGTGACCTGAAACTCGCACAGGATGTTCAGTGATACTTGATTACTCTTATGTACAAGTTTCATGAATCAGATCCATAAAATTTTAAAGTTATGATGGTAATTCAACAGATACACCCAATTCGGCCAAAGTTCATTGACCTTTGACCTTGGTCATGTGACCTGAATTGCGCACAGGATGTTCAGTGATACTTGATTACTCTAATGTCCAAGTTTAACGAACTAGACCAATAAACTTTCAAAGTTATGATGGGAATTCAACAGATACCCCCGATTCGGCCAAAGTTCATTGACCCTAAATGACCTTTGACCTTAATCATGAGACCTGAAACTTGCACAAAATGTTCAGTGATGCTTGATTACTATTATGTCCAAGTTTCATGAATCAGATCCATAAATATTCAAAGTTATGATGGGAATTCAACAAATACCCCCAATTCGGCCAAAGTTCATTGACCCTAAATGACCTTTGACCTTGGTCATGTGATGTGAAACTCATGCAGGATGTTCAGTGATACTTGATTAACCTTATGTTTAAGTTTCATGAACTAGGTCCATATATTTTCTAATTTATGATGACATTTCAAAAACTTAACCTCAGGTTAAGATTTTGATGTTGATTCCTCCAACATGGTCTAAGTTCATTGACCCTAAATGACCTTTGACCTTGGTCATGTGACATGAAACTCTAATAGGATGTTCAGTAATACTTGATTAACCTTATGGCCAAGTTTCATGAACTAGGTCCATATACTTTCTAAGTTATGATGTCATTTCAAAAACTTAACCTCAGGTTAAGATTTGATGTTGACGCCGCCGCCGCCGTCGGAAAAGTGGCGCCTCTAGTCTCACTCTGTATGCAGGTGAGACAAAAAACTGGGTATAGTGTTCTCAAATGGGGGCTTTCGTCATGTACATGTAGGCTCTATCATGCAATAAAAATGTGGTTTAGGGGGGTTTGCTTTGATTGAAAGCATGGACATTTTTAAGTGCGTACTCATATCCATTGAAGAAAAAAAAATCAGATGCTTTTTAATCAATAGAACCTACAAATTTATAGGAAATTGTTTCGCTTGGTGCACACATGGAGCAGGCTTCTTCCTTTTCTTTCAATAGGGGAGACCGGGGTTAGTTGAAACATGGGGTAAGTTGAAACGTAATTTTCTTTAACGCCTGTAAAATAAATTCATGCAATACTGCCCTAATTTTTTTATATTAATAATACATTAGTGTTGAATTATTATTGCAATAAATTGAGGACAGTATTGCATAAATTTATTTTACAGATGTTAAAAAAAATAACGATGTTTCAACTTACCCCATGTTCCAACTAACCCCTGTCTCCCCTAATCTCAAAATATGTGGGGTTTATTACGGTACTTACCATTAAGAAGGAATTTTGGATGCCGATAAGATTCTGTGTTTGCTGATTGCCCTGTTCTATAACTTCATCTGCCAACGTCAAGTTACTCTGGATAGCACGGATCAAAGCTTGAACGTCAGCCTCCGTCATGTTACCATAGTTACGGAGAAGCCCTACATCAAAATGAAATTTTTAACATTTCAAAGGTAAACAACTTTTTTTATTTTTTTGATATAAGTGCACAAATAATGCGTAAAGTATATAGATTTATTTCAATGCAGGATAAAAGAGCATAGGTGAAGTGGCCGGGGATCGAACCCCGGACTTTCCATGGATAGCCAGGACGCCTTAGACCACTTGACCACGGCACCTCCACAGTAGTTGAAGCAAACAATGAATTAATGAGAAAGTCTTTTAAATTAAGATCAATTGTCAAAAATATTACCATACATGATCTGGTACATTAATGTGAACTTATCCTTGTAAAATCATGAAATCTTAGCTCAAAATCAATAAGTCTAATGATCACTAACACAGAAAAGCATATGTGGGACAAAGTTTTAATATTGCTTCGAAAATTACCCGACATTAGATGAAATTCCATGCTTATTTTGCCTATTTATCAATAGTTACGCATTTTCATTCAGGGCTATTTGTCACAAATTTTTTATTTACACTGTGTGTACATACAAACGCTTTGTTGGTAATTTCATTGGATTCTCTTCAAACTCATTTTGAGATCGATACCACAACTAGTAGACTTGTTAACTGCAAAAAAAGGGGTGAACGCTGCATTTTTGAGTACAAATGTCCCACTTGGCACAAATGTTCCTTGAGTCAAAAGAAAAGGATTCATCCAAAGAGACACGCTGTATCTATGCAAATAAGCAAGAAATTTGCATAAATTTGCATATTAGGTCGATATAGTAAAACAAGTATTTCAGAATATATATTTAACCAGAACTGCCCTAAAATTGGAAATAAAGACTTAGGGTAAGACAGGGAAGAAAATTGACATAAAATGATTGAGATATCCTTGTTTATTATTACCTAATTTACATAAATTATGCAAATTATAATTTAAAACAGAGTATTTTTTTCATGAATCCTTAACTGTTTTATAAATAACAGCAATTAATACACAATGTCAACATTCTACATGAAAGAGAATATATTAGCGAAAACATCGATATGCTTCATGACAGTATTAGTGTCTTAATTTGCTTAGAAAGAGGGCAAATATGTCAAAATGTATGACGTGATATTGCGCTAAAACGAGACCAAACAACCTCTATGTCACAGTCACACTCACGAATCGGACAATAAAGCGATCAATGGTATGTCATTCGAGATAACGCAATCTCAACACAATAGCTTCCATCGGCTACTCGTATCGCTTTTGTTGGTGTATCTGCCACACCGTAATCTACGGGATATACGGGCAAAATGCATTTCGGTATCGGTAAAACACTATTAATTTTGTTTTGTTTCTCTTGGAAAATTTACAGGAGACATTGCTTTGCAGATTACTGCTTTAATGAAGCTCTGGCACATGAATCACGACGAATGTACCCCACCTCAATCCATATTTTAATTTTGTTAAAATTTATATCTTTTGGAGACCCCGAAGTGGCAAAACTGCATTCCCCCGCGGCATTCCCGCTACTTTACAAAACCTGTTTGACTTGTATTATCGACTTGGAAAAGAGAGATGTATGAGACATCAGTTAACATGTTTCCTGAAGATATTTTTTTTTATTATTTAAGCCTACGTCCAGTGGCGTAACTACGGGGGGGCATTGGGGGAGCACGTGCCCCCCCCCCAATCGGCTGACCAAAAAAAAAATGGTGAAAAGGAGAAAAAGAGGGAGAAAGGAAAATAAACGTAGTGGGAAAAAAGATATTATTGTTCATTATATGTATAATGTCATATTATATCGTAATTATGTAATGTTATATTACATAAGAAACATTTTTTTCATAACTTTACGAAACATAATTTGCTCAGGGCCTATGTCTTCATTGTTCCTGGTGCTCGCATTGTCTGTTTAACGAGATATATAACCCTGTTATACTAAATCCTCCCGTTTTCAAGTCAATATACAACATACTGCCTAATATATTTCCTCGCACTTCGAGTTATTATTGTTTTATGTACAATAGTATGCTTCTTTTTCATGACTACTCAAAGTGATTGCCCCATTTTAAGGTCTTGATATAAAACATTTCCTTCGCAGTAGTGGATTGGTGAAATATGTCTGCTCTCCATTAATTCCTAGAATCAGTCCTTAAAATGTCCCTTTTTCTGATCTGAATATCAAAAATTTTCAGCTCGCGCTTCGCGCTCGCATCATATGGTAAGTGAACTACGTATGGTCTTCGTGAATTCCTACAAACAGTGCCCCTCTTCGGGTCTGAATTTCCTAAATTTTCAGCTCGCGCTTCGCGCTCACAAGATTTGAATAGTGAGATGGGTATTTTAATCATGATTACAAGTGCATTATGTGCATGTTTAGATGTAATTCTAACAAAATCAGCAAGCGCTTATTGGCACTCGCATTAGATGACTATGGTGAGATGTGTATACTCTTAATGGATTCCTAAAATATAGTCCTTAAAATCTTCCTGTTTGGGGTCAATATTTACAAAAATTTCTACTTCACACATTAAGCCTCTTTACTGTGTGTAGAAGAAATGCATCTTTCTTCCGATTGGGCTCTAAAAATATTTGAATTCAACAGAGTGGAATAAATAAAGGGCTGTGTGGCTGTTCTTCAATGTACCACAGCTCTTCTTCATGTCAATTGTAGAGTATTTTCTCCTCAATCTATTCCAAGATTTCAATACAAGCAAAAGTAATCTTTAAAGAGTTATAAAGACAATAAACTATTTTTTAATACATGAAACCAAAAAGGGAAAGTGTATCCTAGACATTCTCCTGTTGGGTTATATAATTTACTGTGCTAGAGCATTATTACAAACGGCAGAACAATAATAATAATATTAATAATAATTATAATAATATCAGTAATGATGAATGTAAATATAAAAATATAGATATAAAAGTTGCTTTATTATACCAAATAACGCAATTTACCTGGCCGATGGTTTTAAAACACGATATTTTTTTTAAATTAAAGTCGAAATACGGGGAGGGGATTGAATAGATTCGGAGGGTTCCCGTGGGCGAAGGCTTAAATAAAAAAAAAAAAAACTTTCTTCAGGAAACGTGTTGACTGATGTCTCATGCATCTGTCTTTTCCAAGTCAATTATACAAGTTAAACTGGTTTTGTAAAGTGGCGGGAATGCCGGGGGAAAGCAGTTTTCCACTTCGGGGTCTCCAAAAGATATATATTTTGATAAAGTATGGATTGAGGTAGGATACATTCGTCATGATTCATGTGCCAGAGTTTCATAAAAGCAGTAAACTGCAAAGCAATGTCTCCTGTAAATTTTCCAAGAGAAGCAAAACAAAATTAATATTGTTTGACCGATACCGAAATGCATTTTGCCCGTATATCCCGTAGATTACGGTGTGGCAGATACACCAACAAAAGCGATACGAGTAGCCGATGGAAGCTATTGTGTTGAGATTGTGTTATTTCGAATGACATACCATTGATCGCTTTATTGTCCGATTCGTGAGTGTGACTGTGACATAGAAGTTGTTTTGGTCTCGTTTTAGTGCAATATCACGTCATGCATTTTGACATATTTGCCCTCTTTCTAAGCAAATTAAGACACTAATACTGTCATGAAGCATATCGATGTTTTCGCTAATATATTCTCTTTCATGTAGAATGTTGACATTGTGTATTAGTTGCTGTTTTTTCTAAAACAGTTCAGGATTCATGAAAAAATACTCTGTTTTAAATTATAATTTGCATAATTTATGTAAATTAGGTAATAATAAACAAGGATATCCCAATTATTTTATGTCAATTTTCTTCCCTGTCTTACCCTCAGTCTTTATTTCCAATTTTAGGGCAGTTCTGGTTAAATATATATTCTGAAATACTTGTTTTTACTATATCGACCTAATATGCAAATTTATGCAAATTACTTGCTTATTTGCATAGAGACAGCGTGTCTCTTTGGATGAATCTTTTTCTTTTGACTCAAGGAACATTTGTGCCAAGTGGGACATTTGTACTCAAAAATGCAGCGTTCAACCTCTTAACAAGTCTACTAAACTAGTATTTATCGTTTAAGTGATAATGAAGCCATACAATTACGCATTTTCTTTCAGGGCTAGTTGGCAAACATCTTTTTTATTTATCTACATACAAGCTCTTTGGTGGTAATTTCATTGGATTCTGTTCGAACCCATTTTGAGATCGATACCACAACTGGTATTTACTATTTTCATGTATCTTTTAAGTGATAAATGAAGCCATACAACATCAAGGATAATGAAAACCCCGATATTTGCTCTCTTGAAATTATGAAGAACTTTCCAAAAACAGAAACTCTTCTATTAAGTGTTAGTCGTGCTCAGAACAGTAAAAAAAACAAAAACAGCTCGCTATAAAGAGGTACCCCAAATAATTCCTTTGGCATGCCATTATTTCTACTGTTTGACAAAATATTAACCAACCATACATGTATGTAGTATCATCTGAAAAAGAGACCTTCATTGTGTCTTTGACAACAACAACAATAATAATTATTATTATTGCTTGGAACAGCTCATATCCTAAGGAAGGTCTTGAATTAGAAAGAGAAGTGAACAATGAGAAGAGGACCCATTTGATAGAATATAGAACAATAACCCTAGATTTCTGGAAGATGTCCGGTTGCTGTTTAATATACCAACAGAACATCAAGCTGTGGACAAAGGAAATGATAATAATGATATTGCATAATAATAATAGGCATTCATATGGCACCATCTATCTAGAAATATTGTACTCCAGGGTGCTCAAAAGAAAAGAAGGAATGAGAGAGTTTGGATGAGTGTCTGAGTGCCAAGAACTGATACTTTCATCATAAAATAAGACTTCAGTTTAGACTTCAAAGTCTCTAATGGTGATATAATTTTCAAATTCGATGGTAGTTTATTCTCCAGAGAAGGTAGTATGTCAGAGAAAGCTCACTCACCATACTGCCGTACTTTGGCAAAAGGAAACAAGTTCCAAAATTGTTATTTGTTTGAAATGAGTAATGTGTGTTTGTCATTTACATTGGCATCAATGCAATTTAACAGCATATTTTTTTCAATATCTTTCTATAGAACGATCATTTCTTTCCCAAATTTTGCCTGAACATGCAACATGCAAAAGGTGTTTCGGAAACAAAATAATTCAAATTTGACTGATGTGTCACTTGCATCCTTTTGCGAAAGTTGGGCAGCATAGGCTACTCATGTTTTGGGAGACTTAAGAAGAAGCTGGTCTGATGATCTCAGGCTACGAGCCGGTGCAAAATATATTGGTGCCATACCATTAAAAGCTTTCCAAGTGAGAAAATTCGTTTCCAGATAGGCAACCAATGTAACTTTCTTTAAGAACTGGAGATACTGTATGTGTTAGATATCTAGATATTGGTGTTAGATATCTAGATATTCCACTTAAAACACTGGCAGTTTGATTCTGAGCATGAAGTGTATTGAGATTGTGTGAGACTGTATAAAAAAGAGCCTTCCCAATATTCAAATGAGATCTAAACAAATGAATATATAAGCACCAGACTTATGTGGTCAAGGACTTTTCTAATCAAATTCAGAAGAAATGACGGAAGTCGTCAATGGGTGATTTCAAGTTCGGTGTTGGCCTTGGTGTTGGTGTTGAAATTTTGGTTGCTTTCCCTAGCTCCAAAACTTATTCAGAGCTTGTAAAGCTGATCCAGATCACATTATTGACATCTCAACAACTAGTGAGTGACTTTTCGGGACCATCCTCATTTTATGTTTGGTGTTATAATCGTGTAAAAATTGACCCAACACCAACACCAAAAGGTCAACACTGAACTTGAAATCACCCAATGAGATGAACCCGCGGATCAGCAAGGCCAATGCAATTACCGTGCAATAGGGCTATATGCATGCCCGAATCATACAAGAAATCATAATAAATAATAATAATGAGACTTGTAAAGCACCAAATCCACTCTGTAGAGTGCTCAAGGCGCATAAAGAGCTAAGAGTTAAATAGCAAAGTTTTTAGAAGATTTTTGAAAGTTTCGACAGAGGTACATTTTTTTTTTTTACAGTTAGTGTATGTAAAATTTGGTGATTATATCAATTCAGATTGATATTACATGTATATTGCTAGTTAAGATTGACATTTATCAATTATTTTCCTCATTATAGACAGCATCGGTCGCCCGAATTATGGCAACTTGGGAGCAACATTCAGACTTACCAAGCAGACGTTTCCTTTCTTCTACCAACAGCTCTCCAAGGATCTCAAGCTCTTCTCTCCAGTTTTGAAAACACTCCGGGCAAGGCTCACAGTTGGGGAAATTACCTGCAGAATGTGGACAGTGAACCAAAGACATTGCATCGATTATGTTAGTCTAGGGCCCGTTTCATATATATATATAAGAAATTTGCAATATTGAATTCACAAATGGAGAAGCACAAAGAAGTCACAGATTATACAATATTGATTTCATTTTTAAACAAACATTCCTAAAAAAACGAGAAAATTACTATGAGAAGATAGGAAAATAGTTGCTGATGTTTACGTGGCCATCTTGTTCTCTTTGCTAGTAGCTAAGCTACGAGACCAGAGCTGCCAACCTAAACAAGAACATTCCAGTATTTTTAAAATCAGTATTTGGTGAGGAAATCAGTATTTTCAAAGAAATACATGTAACATAGGACAACACATAAAGCTAATATTTTACACATGAGTATTTTGCATGAAACCATCAGCATTCTTCTTATTTCCAGTACTAAATACAGAAAATCCATACTACTTGGCAGCTCTGTGAGACACATATAGAGTATGCCACCCTCTATATGCATCTAGTTTGTTATGTATTACATTATTTTATCGGAATACCCGAATGGGGAAAAAAACCACATTGGACAAATTCCAGTATTCCGTCTGTACCGACCCAGGCCTATTTTATTTTATTTTTTTTGAGGGGGGGGGAAGATATTTTTACTATATACATGTACATGTATCTCTGTACAGTAGTGATAAAACTGAAGTTCATATACATTCAAATAATGCATCATTGAATACATTCGT
This sequence comes from Lytechinus variegatus, assembly GCF_018143015.1. NCBI lineage: Eukaryota > Metazoa > Echinodermata > Echinoidea > Temnopleuroida > Toxopneustidae > Lytechinus > Lytechinus variegatus. Next base: position 4,334,669 of record NC_054754.1, on the reverse strand, counting down.
AAGAATAACATGCGCACATTGCATATGGAACAGTTCTCACCTGTCTGAGACATGGGAATAGGGGGATTAAAAACTATTAGTCTATTAAAGAGCACTTACTCTTCCACCATTGTGTATTGTAGACAAAAGGAAGATTAGAAATCAATAGAATTCCAATAGAGGGAATTATCAGATCATTGCCCTTAAGTTCACAAACTAATTAGGTATATCCTGTCCATTAGTTAGTTTGAACAAGAGTCACTAATAATAATAATGCTCAATTCTTGTAAAGCGCATCACACATAGCATACATGTAGCATGTCCCTATGCACTTAAAGAAGAAATAGTGTAAGGCAAGAATAAAGTAATCAAGATATTTATATTGGACCATTAGTTCAAAGTTGGTATTTTATGCATTGAATAGATGTTTTGAGGGATCTCCTGAATGTACATAAATCACTTTGATATCTCATTGAATTAGGTAAAGCATTCCAGAGGACAGCAGAGGCATGAGTAAAAGCACGCTCACCATATGACTTTGTATAAAAGAGTCAATGTTAGAACTTATCCTGTTTTTAATTTATAGGGGTTCAAAGAAAGATGAACATTCAGGTTTTCGTGAAAACAGAACATGATTACAATTAACTCAAAATGACAGAAATAGGTTTAATCAAAACACTATAAAAAAAAATTACACTTTTGATTTGATTGGTACACCTCAGTTTTTAGAGTAAATAGGGGAGAGTATACTCTTTCAGAAAACACCAAAATCTTAAATTTGATATCTTGACCAGAATACTCTCATTTGGCTCCGACTAAAAATCACAGTGCAACTTTTTGTAGGTTTTGTGGTGCTGGGCCACAAAGAGTAGTGTGGAACCTTGCTACATGGTGTATCTGATGGATCACACTCATCTCAAATCCCTAGTCGTTAGCATTAATCATTAGAGAAAATAAATGACTGGTCTGGTCACACGATACTTCTCAGCCAATCATTTTTATTACAATCTGCATTATCATTTTACAGTTTTTTAAATCAACCGTAGAAAGTGCAACACGTTTTCCATTCACGTTCTTCTACAAATGTCAAGACACAAATTAATTATCATGTTTTCCCCACTTCAAACGTGCACTGGATGACTTGTTCAAAGATCAGATATTAATAAACTGGAATTGACATTTGGGATGTCATTAGTAATATATTGAGCCGACACCGTTATTATGTAATTTTGACATTTACAAAATGTCAGGCATGATGTAACGTGGCTTTTATTAAAAAATGATTTGAACAAAGCCCCCCCCAAAATAAGACTCATTATCAAAATCTAAAGGTGAACAGATGTCAACAGCTGACTTTAATGCCATTTTGAAACTTTCCAAAGCATTGCGCAAACAAATTCTGTTGATCAGCCTCACAACCATTGCAAATTATTGATGACCTAAGGAGAGGTTAACAAAGGTTAGCAATGATTGTAGAACATTTTTCTATGATTGATAGCATAGACTGAAATGTACAGTCAATCGTGGAAATCGAGCGTACAATTAATCACTAACCATTGTGTTACGGAAGCTTCAGAACATATTGGGCAATTTCAAGTCCAGTGTTGGCGTTGGTGTTGGAATTTGGATTGCTTCCCCTACATGTAGCTCACAAACCTATTCCGGGTTTGTCCAGACCACACTATTGACATCTCAACAACTAGTGAGTGACTTTTCAGTGCCATCTTCATTTTATGTTTGGTGTAATACTCGTGTTAAAATTGGCCTAAAGCCAGCACCAAAAGGTCAACGCTGAATTTGAATACACATTAATCCCCATGCACTAGGATAGGCAATACACAAACCCTTTCATCGACCACAAATAATTTACTTTTTGACTGAAAAAACTGTGATGGCCATCCAATGCTTGGAAGCAAACAGATGCTTTTTATAGAGGATGAATATGTACACCAATTTTTAAAGCAAAATTAGATTAAAGGCACTGGAAAACCCTTGTGTAAGGACACATTCCACATGTGACCTTCCACCCCAAACCTGGGCGGGTCGTGGTCTAGTGGTTCTGACTCTCGCCTTTCAAACAGAGGGTCGTGGGTTCGAATCCTAGCCATGGCGTGTTTTCCTTCAGCAAGAAATTTATCCACACTGTGCTGCACTCGGCCCAGGTGAGGTAAATGGATACCGGCAGGAAAAAATTCCTCAAAAAGCTGTGCGCACCGGAATCGGTAGACTAGCTTAGCCGGGGTAATATATATATTATATATATAGGAGCGCCTTGAGCACCTAGCAAGGTCATATATTATTATTATATCTTTTAACAAGTCCCCCAAAATTAATTTTGAAATAAATAAACCCCTCAAAAAAAGTTCCGCAACTCAAGTTTGAGTGCTAATAAATTTCTTAGTGTGCCATCATCATATGTAAAAGTGGTATCATTGGAAAGTATGATTATTCCTCTTTACGATCCTGTGTCATTTGTAATGCTAGTGTTATCATGAAATACACAGACATGATAAATATGCAGCAATGTAAAAAATGAAATGTTGCCATAATTCGTTGCCATGTCATGTTTGAGTTCTGCAACTCAAACTGCAGGTTTGAGTGCTAATAAATTTCTTAATGTGCCATCATCATGTGTAAAAGTGATATCTTTAGAAAGTATGATTATTCTCCTTTACAATCATGTGTCATTTGTAATGCTAGTGTTATCATGAAATACACAGACATGATAATACGCAGCAATGTTAGACATGAAATGTTGCAAAATGCGTCGTTTGTAATAGCGAATTTCCAATTGTTTCGAGGATGGACCGAGTGCATTCACTGTCACCTGCATGGTGGGAATTCTATAGAAATGGAGACTCTTGTTGGAAATCAATGCATTTTGCAACATTTCACTTCTGACTTTTCTCGATGTTCAGGGTGATTGCATATTCCATGATTACATAATCACAGCAAATGGCATGTCATTGTAAAGATGAATAATTCTGCTTTCCAATGATACCAGTTTCATCTTTTATACTTCATTAACCAAAAAGATATCATCCCCCAAATCCGAGTTGCAAAACTTTTTTTGAGGGGTTTAGATAGATAGATAGATAGATACATGTAGAAAGATAGATAGATGTAGAAATATGGATGGATGGATAGAAAGAAAGATAGATATATAGATAGATAGATAGACAGAGCATATCCTCAGCTTTAGAATTATACATAAAAATAATCATGAACAATAACCCACACAAGACTGTATATGTACTTTTTTTTTTTTTATATGTTTTATTGGATCAACAAAATTACAAATTTACAAGTGATTGTTACAATGATTTAAAATAGATGTAAAACAATAGTTACAATATAACAAAACAAAAAAAAAGAAAAAAAAAAGAAAAAGTTAGAAAAAAAACACATAATACAAAGCATGGTGTCTGCTTGGTAAAACTACTCGCTAAGCTTCACAATCATTAATCAGAATAAAGATCAGGATTGAATGGATGATGTCTGCCCTATTGGTGGAATTTAGGGGGTGGGAAGAAAACACATTAACAGGATGCGAATGACCTCTGCGAACCAATGACCTCTGCAAACCAAAACAAGCTGAAGCTCAGCATCATTATGTGAAAAAATAGCTTTCTACCCTATAAAATGGCAAAATGTAAACATTATAAAGAAACCAAAATATTACACCTTTTGTCAGATAGCATCCTTCTCAGTATTGATTATCCAGTACAACTTTCTTATGAGTGTTTCCGTCTAGTAGGGTAGGTCAGTTGAATATTGTTTTGGGTATAGGGGGAATACTGTACAGCCATTAAAATTTGTGGCACCTTATAAAAAATACAATAGAGGATTCAAAATATAAACCTCCATTTCTTGAAATGAAGAGGCAATTTGTTATTCTTTTTTGCAATAGCATATTCTAAATTTTTGTGAGTAACAATATATGTTTTGTAACCTTCAAATGATGGAATTTTCCCTTGAAATTTACATATATATATGTAATATTTAAGTAAAAGAAATAGAAATGTAACAAATTTGTCCTTCTCAGAACCAAACATCTTCTCAAAGATCGAGGGGTTCACCACTCTATTCATTTTCTTACTCATAACATAAATAATCTCGCTCCAAATGGGTTTAATTACAGGGCATTCCACAAACAAGTGAATATAGGTCTCTGGTGATGAGGAACAAAAAACACAATCTGGGGAATCTTTCCTTTTTATTTTATATAAAAAATTGTTCAGGGCTATAGCCCTATGAAACAGTTTGAAGTAAAATGAACGAATACGTGTAATATTTGTAGATTTCAAATTACTTAAATGAATTTTCTCCCAATCATTTATACCTGATTCACTGAAATTCCCCCAATATTCAAATTGTTTTTCAGGTAAAAAAGTTTTCAACATGACACCATAAGCATATTTTGGGATTTTGTGACTTGCAAGAAGTTTTCTTTTAATTTCCTCAAATATTGTGTCAGGTGTGAACTCAGAGTAGGACAGCCAGTCTTCAGGAATATTCTTCATCAGGAAATTATATTTTCTCCTCTCATGAGGGGCTATATCATACTCTAGTATCAACTCTTCAAATAACATACTGCCAGGGAGAGGGGGGTTCAGTAAATCAGAAATAAATACAATTCCATTATTTAGCCAATTCTGATACAAGAAATACTGCTTTGACTTAGATCTGACATTTTTATTGTACCAAATACACTGGCATTTACCAATCAATGAAAATGGTGTATCCCATTCCAGTATAGTAAAATATTCCCTAAACAAGTACCATGTTTGAAGTGATTCAGCTAATTGCGAGGAAATTAATTTATCAAGAACACATGAGGGAGCATTAGCATACCATAATAAATTTTCTTTAGAACTAAATCTCTTTTGAACAGAAATTTCTATCTCTTTCCACAAACTTTGATACTTGTCATCCAATAATAATTTTACCCAAAACATTTTCTGCGCCAGAGAAAAGGTATAGGGGTCAATCATGCGTAAACCCCCCTGTGAAAAATCATTACACAAGAATTGCCTTCTGACCCTATCACTACCATTGTTCCAAATAAACTTGTAAAACAGTGAATTCAATTGTTTAAAAAATCTTTTAGGAATTTTAATACACAGCACAGAAAAGAAATAAAGCAGCTGTGGTAGCAATAGGGTCTTTATCACACAGATCTTCCCAACAAGGGACAAATTTCTGGCTCTCCAACAATTTAAGGTAGTTTCAATAGATTTAAGTTTTAGTTTATGATTAAGATTATATAGATCAGCTGTGTTTATTGAAAAATGGATGCCCAATGTTTTAAACGTACGTTGGTTCCATTTTAATTCCTTACTTGCAAAGGGGTAGGAGGTTAAGCCCTCTTTTGAGCCAATCCATATTGCCTCTGATTTATTGATATTTAATCTACATCCTGAACTCTCGGAAAAGAATTCAATGGTATCAAATAAAGATTGGAATGAGTTTTCTGAACCATCAATAAAGCAAGTGGAGTCATCTGCCAATAAGGAAATTTTTAGGTCTGTGTTTTCTACAGGTATTCCTCTGATATTAGGGTTTTGTCTAATTGCAAGTGCCATACATTCTATTACTAACAAAAATAAATATGGGGAAATTGGGCACCCCTGGAAAATTCCTCTTTGCATATCTATTTGGTTTGTCAGATTTCCATAATTAATTAAATAACTTTTTCTTTCAGCATACAAAACCTTGATCCAACTGATAAAATTTTCACTAAAATTGAATTTAGATAAAACCTTGAAAAGGAATGAATGTGAGACACTATCAAAAGCTTTTTGGATATCAAGGAGGAGGATTGCACCAGGGATGTCTTTTGATTTGGTGTATTCAATTATGTCTATAATTAAGCGAACATTATTTCCAATACTTCTTCCTTTCAAAAACCCAGACTGATCAGAATGAATAAGTGAATCCAAACACCTTTTCAAACGATTTGCAATTGTTTTTGCTAACATTTTATAATCAACTGTTAGAAGAGATATGGGTCTATAATTTTTTAAATATAAAATATCTTTATCTTTTTTAGGAATCAATGTGATTACTCCATTCCTTTGAGAAGAGGACATCGAACCATTTTGTAAGGAAAAATTAAATGAGTCAAGAAGCATATCTGATAAATCCTTCCAAAAAACAATATAAAATTCTACTGGTAAACCATCAAATCCAGGTGATTTATTCTGTTTCATAGAGCAAATAGTAGTATAAAGTTCCTGTTTTGAAAAGGGTTTTTCAAGAAAATGCCTGTCATCTTCATTTACAGATGGTGTTTCAATAGAGTTCAAAAAGTCCTCTATGGTTTTATTTTGGTCAGTACAATGATTCTCTGTATACAAATTTTGGTAAAAAGAGTGAATTTCTTCAAGTATTTTCTTTTGACTGCCATATATATTTCCATCTCCATCTTTAAGTTTAAAAATAGTCTTTTTTTCACCCATTCGCTTTTCTAGATTGCAGAAATATTTTGAACTTCTTTCTCCTTCTTCAGCCCATTTGATTCTAGAACGAACAATGAGACCCCTTGTTTCCACTTCTAACATATCATCTAAAGCCTTGGTCAGAAATTCCTTTTCAACAAGCAAAGCTTCATTATCAGAATCAACCTTCAATTTTCCATCAATTTCTTCTATTTCCTTCAACAAATGATTTTTAGCAAAGTTTTTTTCCTTCTTTTTCCTCGCACAATACTCCAGACATGTTCCTGTCAAAGTACATTTCAAGGCATCCCATAATACGTTAGCATTACATTTTGAGTCTATATGAATCATCTTAAATTCTTCAATTTTGTGTTTTATGGTTTCAATAAAGTTTGAATCATTGTGCAGGTATTGGCAATTTAACTTCCAAAAAGATTTACCTCTAACTGGATGGATTCCTTTAAATTTTAGTATAACTGCAGAATGGTCAGATTGAATACCAGGAATAATTTTAGATTGCAAACAATTTGTAATAAAGTTATCTGAAACCAGAATAAAATCAAGACGAGATAAGACTTTGGGTTTTTTTTGATGCCTGGAATATTGTTTAACATTCTGGTGAAAATTCCGCCAGATGTCACATAAATTAAATTCCTCAATGAGCGCAAGTAACATATTACTTGCATTCACGTTTGAGTGTCTCTCTTTGGTTCCTTGATAATCCAAAGGCCCTAAAACAACATTAAAATCGCCTGCACAAATTATGGATGAATACTCAAAATTGTCCAATTTGCTAAACACTTCCAGAAAAAAGTCTGGGTCATCGTTATTGGGACCATATACGTTCATTAAAATCAATGGTACATCATTGATACTAGCAGATAACAATAAATATCTACCATTCGGGTCATTATACAGTGATTTAAAAGTAAAAGACACAGAATTACGAATTAAAATAGCAACTCCTCTACTATTAGAATTATGACTCGAAAACCAAATTCTTTCACCCCATTGCTGTTTCCAGGTAACTTCGTCTGATTTTGAAGAGTAAGTCTCTTGAAGAAAAATTATGTCTGACTCAAGTGATCTTAAATAATGAAATAATTTTCGTCTTTTCACAAAATCTTGTAAGCCCCTACAGTTAAAAGTAAGGAATTTCATGTCCATAATTCCAATTGAATAACCACCTTGATGCATACAGGCAGGCCTGCTGAATTCTTCAAACAGAAATAAGGTACTGCCAGCAAGCAAAGCATACAAAACTTACACAATATGAATGTTAGCTGCAGTTCATTGTAAAAATCATCATATAAAAAAATATTAACCATGCTTTGTAAAAAAGGATAATAATAATTGAAAAACACAAGCAACAAATTATGGTTGATCTTCATGACGTATGGGTATATTTTCTTCTCACAATTAATAAATATAAATAAAAAAGAAAAAAGATTGAAAACTATTATTAAGGACAAGGAAAAGGAAGGCGGGCACATGATAAAAGGACAGGACTTCAAATCAAAACACAGTCCTGATCATATGTGCACTGATGAAAAGATAGGCAAAAAAAACCACACACACATATGCACTAAAAACCGACTTCTGGCAAAAGAAAATAATTAATCTGTTTGGTCTACTTAAAGATAAAATATAACATAAAAATAAAAAGACCCAGCAAAAGGTCAACTGTAAATATCATGATCCAGCTAAACCAACTTGCTGTATACTGTGTAAACAGCTTTCCTATAAAATGAGGTTTCCTTGTACATAAGCTAATAAATATTTAACCAACAACATGAAGTTTCCCTGCAGCGTCTCTAAAAGCCAACCTTGCCGGGTACATAAAAAATGCTTTCTTGCCCTCTCTTTTCAAGTTCTTGAGTTGGTCTAGTTTTCCCCTTCTCAGCTCAGCCACGCGTTTTGAAAAATCTTCAGAAACATAGATTTTTTGCCCCTGGTAGGTGCTCTGCTTAAATTTAGCAATGCATGCTTTGCGCACAAATTCTTTCCCAGCGTATGTTGAGAAAGCAACATGGATAACCCTTGGGGATTTGGCTGCTTGTGAATCTGCTCGTACGACAGTGGGTGTGCGATGACAACGCTCAATAGATATCTTGGGAACATCACTGGATGGCTGAACTCCGACAAAATCATGAATGAGATTCTCCACGAGCTTTTGGGTGTTTTCTCCACGGCTTTCTGGGACCCCATGGAATACCAGGTTATTTCTCCTGCTGCGATTCTCAAGGTCGTCTAGCTTTGATACCAAAACCTCGTTCTCAGCTTTCAATTTGTTCACTTCCCTGACAACTTCATCCAACTGGATAGTACAAGCTGATATTGTTTCCTCGTTGGCTTTTACTTTCTCATTGATTTTCTCAACTTTTTCCACCACAAGCATCTCCATATAATGTTCTAGATTAGTAAATCTTTGATCTAACATGCTGGTGAACTTACTGAACCATCGTGGAGGTGAATCGGTATCTCCTTCTTGTTCATCAAACGTAAGAGTGAGCCCTCGCCTGATGTTGGCTGCGCTGTTCTTGGCATCAGCTAAATCTTCATCGACTTTCTGCTTCATCGGAGATTCATCAGGTTTCTTTGCCGAAGATGCGGGGGAGTCCATCAGCTCATCCCGTAGCACTTCAAACTTATTCGATTTCCCCATTTTCGTATTCAGATTCGGCTTTTCTGGAGTATTCAGCTGCCTCTTAAGACTCATCTCGTCCCTAAAAATTCACGAAACACTGCTCAAAAAGACCAATAACTTTTCTTGTCACCAATCGTGTGTCCTCCGCCGGTTTTTAGTGAAAATGTGGGATTAAATTCCACTCACAACTTTCATGACAGATGGTCAAGGGCGCCCTCCGACTTTATATGTACTTGATACGATGTAAAAGAAATTCAGTGAGAGTTTTAAAAAAATCATTAAAAAAATCATTAAAAAACAAGTTTTGGGCTCACTCAAGCACGAGCTATGCTCACTGTGCAACCGCTATGAAACTTACAAGCAGTCCGAATAAAAAAGGTGTAAGAAAAATTGCTTTATCTCATCTTTCATTTTACTTTACAACTTTAAATCATGACAGTATATGATAATAATAATAATAATGTAGGTTATTTATATTGCGCACATATCCACCTTGTCAGGTGCTCCTATATTACCCGGCTAAGCTAGGCGTTCATAGCGCACACAGCTTTTTAAGGAATTACTTCCTACCAGTACCCATTTACCTCACCTGGGTTGAGTGCAGCACATTGTGGATCAGTTTCTTGCTGAAGGAAATTACGCCATGGCTGGGATTCGAACCCACAACCCTCTGTTTCAAAGTCCGAAGACTAATCCACTGGGCCACAACGCTCCACATATGAAGTACGAAGTAGAAAAAATCCCACTCTTCTCTTTGAAGTTATTAGAACTTTTAACAGAGAACGTTTCCTGGCAACTTATTGCGGGTTTGGGATAGCTGGTAACAAATGAAAATGGCTGCTAGGGTTCAATGACAAAATTGCGGATCTCTGGATTCTGAAACACTACAAACTTGCAAAGTAAAACAAATGATGGAAGCGCAACATTTTTACTTACCAACAAAAATCTCCTCAACAACTTGCACTACATCTGAAAGAGATAATAATACCAATAAATGTAAGTCCACTTTATGTAGCACAGCTTCTGTAAGCATATAATCTACAGCACATTGCTACAGTAAGCTCGTAAACAAGATGCCCGCAACCAAATCTGAAAAACGTATAGTTATTAATTTCATGAAAGTTGCTTTTTGTTCATTATGCTAAGTTATTAATATACAAATCATAATCTTTGCTCCATCTCCCTTAACCCTAAATAGACTGGGCTATTTCGACGCCTAAAAAGACTGGGGGGGCTGATTCAGCCCCCCCTTATGATCTCGGCCGTTGATCGCGCGATCGCGACGAAAATTGGCACACGCATTACCCATGGCATTATCTACAAAACTATAACATCAAATTCGGCAAAAAATCTCATGTCTCATTAATTATGCTAATTTATGCGTAAAATCATAAGTTTGCTCTAATTAATAAAATAATGCCCCTGAAATGCTAATTTTTGTTTCACATACTCTAGATAGGCATCTGATCAAATTGATTTTAAAAAAATTTCAAAATCAAATTTATTTTCATATGTATTCTATTGTTTTCTAAATTTCTTATGTATTTCTTTGTTTTTCGACTTTTTGTTTTTTATTGTTTTTTCAATGGAAATTGTCGGGGACTTTATTTTGACCATAAACAAGATAAAATCAATTGATTTTAAGCAGTAAAAGGAAAAATAATGAAACATTTATGAATTTTGGCTAAGAACACTATTTGCATTGGATTTGTACACAAATTCACGTTTTTGAGTAATTTTGGGTCTGCATGCACTTACGAAATGTTGCGTAATTTTGGAACCGCGTACCCGGGCGTCACAATTTTGGTCTCAAAAGTTGCGCGAGACTTGAAAGTAAAAAGTCAGCGAGCGACGCGGTCAAAAAATTTTGCGCAGCGGATTTATCGCGAAAAATGTCGAGGGGGGGGCTGAATCAGCCCCCCCCCAGTCTTTTTAGGGTTAAATAAAGCTCCAAATATGCTTATTATTGGTGTAGAAACCCTTTGTGTTGTTAATAGCAAATGCACTTTACACAAATCGCAATGTCAAATAAATTTGTATGTATTATATCATTTCCTTGTGTATTTATTTGTTTTTTTAATTATTTTTCACTGTTTTTTATCAAAATTGCCAGTGACATTTATGAGATCATAAACAGCATAAAATCAAGCAATATAAATCAGTAAACGCAAACATATTCATACATATTGTGATATTTGGCTGAAAAAACAATATCTACTGATATTGTACATAAAACAATATTTCGAGAAATTTTTGGTATTACATGCATGTACAAATTATGGGTACCTTTGGAACAACGTATCCAGCACCATAAACTTGGTGTGGACATATGCAGGAGACTCAAAGGAAAAAAAGTCACAAAACGTCACAAGAGCTTCTTCCTCACTAAAAATATTGTGCCCCCCCCATCTGGTTGGTTATGGTTAAGCCTCCAGCACTGAGAATATCAGGAATATTCAGAAGCTGCTCCCAGCTTCTTCCATTCCCCTACCTTGATCCAGTCGACCACACCGGTCACATGTCCGTCCAGCAATGGTTGCCAATTTGCAGTCGCACTGCCCAGTATCAAGATCACATCCGCAAAGATCGTTGGAGCACGTCACCGGGTTGGTGCCATTAATGTTGCAGTTGCATGCTGCAAGATATAGAAAACATAAAATGTCAATCAGCAATAATCAGTGGCAAAGCACAAACAAATGGACCGCCTCAGTTACCAATAATGCCCATAGCATTTCCATTTATTTGAAAGCAGGATAAAAAAGCATTGTAGGTTAAACGCCTTGCTCACGGGCATAGGTGCCGCGGCCGGGGATCGAACCCCGGACTTTCTATGTATAGCCAGGCGCCTTAGACCCACTCGGCCACGGCACCTCCGTCTTGCCTCAATGAGCGATTCAATATGGCAACAGTGCTGACTTTGAAAACAGCTATTGAATGGTTATTTAGAAAAGAAAACATTACTTCATATGATAATAAAATACTAAGTCCATTGACCCAACATGACCTTTGACAATAATCATGTGACCTAAGACGTGTGCAAAACATGCTTCACAACCCTTATGTCGTTGTTTCATGAACTACATGTGACGATCCATAAACTTTCTAAGTTATGATGTCAATTCAACAAATATCCTCAGCACGACCAAAGTTCATTGACCTCAAATGACTTTTGATCTTGATCATGTGATGTAAAATGTGCATTTTACATCACATGATCACGATCACAGGATATTAAGGGGTACATGGTTAAGTCTTATGTCCAAGTTTCATGAACTACATGTAGATCCATATTAAGGTATGATGATAATTCCACAAATACCCCCAACATTATAAAAGTTTGTTGACCCTAAATGACCTTTGACCTTGGTCATGAAACCTGAAACATTCACAAGTTGTTCAGGAATACTTAATGCTCGTATGCCTCAGTTTCTTGAACTAGATCCATTAAAATTCAAATGACAATTTCACAAATACCCTCAACATTGTCAAAGTTTGTTGACCCTACATGTAAGTAACCTTTGAACTTGATCATGTGACCTGAAACTCAGGCAGGATCTTCAGTGATACAATATTACCCTTATGTCTACATGTATAAGTTTCATGAACTAATGTAGGTCCATATACTTTCTAAATTATGACGACATTTCAAAAAATTTGGTTAAGATTTCAATGTTGACAACGCCGCCGCCGTAGGAAAAGCGGCGCCTTTAGTCTCGCTCTGCTATGCAGGCGAGACAAATATCAGCATTAGCGGCAAATGGAAAATTATACCCATTTCAATGATGTGCCCGCGAAAAGCATTCAACTTGCACCCCCTTCAAATATGTGTATGATGGGGCTAACCCTTGAATTGCACCCGTTCAATCATAAACAATGCATCATCACATTGAATTTTAATTTCTTTCTCTCTTTTATCTTTTCGGCCTTTTATTTTTGCATTTACGTACACTGTATTGTGCTCCCTGGAGCAGGTGCCCAGGTCATTCACGTGTACGTGCCCACTTGCCCCTTCCTTCATATGCCACTGACTCCAATGAGAGAAAAAAGGTCAAGGGCAGTATTCTGAACATGCTATTTTCTCAATATTCCATTTTTTTCTCAGAGATACAGAATCGGTTTTCTGGTGGATGTCAAAAATGCATATTTCCCCGGGTCTTCCTATTGGTGAAAAGGGCTCCACCAATAATAATAATAATGGATATTTAGAGGCGCTAAAAACAAAAAGTACCATCGCGTGTACAATGTATGAATAACAAATTACATGTAACATTCGCAATAATAACCACAATAAGTCATTCAAGATAAAAAGGGAAATTAATTACTGAAGAAAAAGGGAAGATTACGAGAGGGTGTGTATACTTTGATGGTATTATTAAGATATTCAGGTGCCGATTAATTTAGAGTTTTGTATACATATCATACTTGCCAACTTTAGAAGAAAAAAAAAGAGGAATCCATTTTTCACTCCACGCAGAGTAACAACTCACGAGCGTGTGACATTTTGCGCGGGAAGGGTGTGGGGTACCCCCCTGCCACGGTAAGAAATTTTTGGAATTTTAGAACATGAAATGGGGGGCTTTCCTTCACTTTTGAAGTGCCTTTTACCTGTCCACAAAGAAGAAAAATATCTTAATTTTGTCCCAAAGTAATGAAATATGAAACAGGAAAATCAACAGGATTCATTTCATGAAATTGTACCATATTTTTTTACTTCAAAAACATGTATTTCCATTACAATAATAACTGGATATTTCTCAGAATACTCCTTGTATTTCTAAATAATTTTGGCTTTATTTCACGAAAACAGACTAACAGTCTAAATGCATATGTAACTTACACATGAACTTATGCAATTGCAAATGCACCGGTACGGTACACTAAGCGGGCGGGCCGCGACTGGGCTAGGTACCGGTACTCAGTCACTGCCCAGTGCACCCATGCACTGTCTGTATAACGATCGGAATCACAGTCACAACTCACATTCACAATCCAAACGACGCATTGGCGACGGTATCCAGTTTCCACACACTAAATTTGTAATTTTGGCTTCAAAATTTCACGGAAAACTATGACTTTGGCCATTAATCCGACGATCGTTGAGCTGGATCTTACGTTTCCACACGTATGCACTTGCAGCGCGGTAACCCACGGAGCTCCGGCCCGTCGGTAACCCGGCACAGGCCGAAGCTTCCTGGGTTAGCAGCGAGGTATACTCGCGCTCGCGACGTCGCAGCATGCATTGTATTTGCATGTGTTGTCGCTCTAGCTGTGTTTGCACGCGCTTCTGCAATGTGCGCGCCATGTGAGATAGGCAAAGTGAAAAACTACGTACAAGAGTGTGTTCAGTTAGTGGAAAAATAATGCTATTTGGGATATCGCGATATCCAGGTGTCCGCAAGCTTCAGATTGGTCTAACCTTCGCTCCAGCCGTTTTTTTAATATCATCAATGTAAAAATTAATGAAAATCGGAATTATGGAGTTGATATTCGTAATGCGGAATTGGCAATAAAAAATCAGGATGATTCCACCAAAATCGGAATGGTTGGCAAGTATGACATATAACCAGACTTTAAACTGAATACGTTGGAATAGAGGTAGCAAGTGGAGTTCCTCAAGTAAGGGTGTAGTATGAGTTCGGGATCCAAAACCAAAAATTAATCGAGCGGCACGGTTCTAAATAACCATGAGTTTTCTTCTATCCCTAGCTGACAATTACTAAAGTGAATTATAATTCACTTTAGTTATTGTCACTTTAGTTATTGTCAGCTAGGGATAGAGGTTGACAGAAGACGGACAGTCAACCTGTCCGAAACGTCGAGTCTCTCTACTACTCATCATCTCTACTCGCCGACGCAAGCCAGCATCTCCTCATCAGCTCTACTACTCAAGCTGTTCTCACTCAACATTCCTTCTGGTTTACAGTCCTTTTCAGGACTATTCTCAAGAAAGAATACTCTATTCTCAAATCTCCACTTTCTCGCCTATCCACTTCCTTCTCTTCTTCTATCCACTGCTTCTATAACACTCCACATGGTGTACCGTAAACCACATCAGCAATTGTACATGCCACCATGCAAACCTTCAAACAACATCTAAAGTGAATTAAGTCAAAAGAGAGGCTAATCTGCCCTCAAAACTGCCGTCTTCGTTCTAATCACAATACTGTCAACTAAATCTGTACTGAATATAATGATAAGCAGTACATGTTATTGGGGAGGAGCTTCAATAATGCCTCCAAGTCTCTTTTTTGTAATTTTTTTTAAATCTGCTCCTAAACAAAATTGTCGTAGCATTATTATCCAAAACACTTTCATCCTTCATCTTGTGGGGAGTATTGGTCTAAAAACAGACCTCAGGTTATCTGACATAGCAACACATTCATTAACAATGATCTCACCAATACATTCCTGATCTACGTCATAGTATCCCATCATGCACCCATCACACTTCTGGCCCGTCACTAATGACTTGCAGCTGCACTGGCCGGTGACCTGTAGCATTTCAGAAAGACAATTATGAAAATGAGGACAAAGACTTCAAATTTCCTCTTTTATTTTCTAACGCATGAACAAATTGGTACAAAACAATCACATTGAGGTGCCATTGAATGGTATGTTATCAGTTAAAACCTTTATGCTGTGTGTTGTTGGTTAAATTTATTGTATTTTACATGAGTTGCATAGTGATCACCAAAAGCACAAAAAAGAAGAAATATTTCATCTATACACAAATAATATTGTTGGCTAGTTTGTTCATCTATATTAGTCCTAATAACCTCAAAAAAGTATGATTTACATGTATTTTAAGATGAATCATTTCAAGCACACAGTTAATGGAAAACAATACAAAGCATTGACCACCCAAATACACTGTATATCTATATTCACATATACAGAGAGAGAGAGAATAAACAGGGGGGTGTCTGACAAAGAGGCAATTATGAATTAGATTTGCACTTAAACAATAATAATGATAATACTTGTATTTAAGAAACGCAATTCACGTTTGTACCAAAGCGCTTTACAAAAATTTGCATCGAATATAATAATAATACAACATAATCATAAATTCATAAACCATACAAATGCCTAGCTGTGTGCGTTATACAAGGAACAACTGCATCGGTCAGATCATGTCAAGAGGACACGCACTTCTGCATATCAATCAATAAGATTTTGCGTTGCATATCGCATACGACTCAGCATTTAAGTACGACTCTAAGTCGAACTTAAATCTTTGTGAAACACCCCCCCCCCCCGGGTACACAACACTCACCAAATTACACTGGGTCTGTTGACCAACTGTACCAACAGGATGACACTCGCAATCCAAGCAGCCGGTTCCACTGGCGAAGCCCCAGGTATCAGGGGCGCACTCGGTGCATTCACTACCGATGACATTGGGGTAGCAGTAGCAGGTACCGGTATCCTGGGTGCAATTGCCGTAACCCCCGGTAAGGTTACAGGTGCATTCTATAAGAAATTGAAATATATGCAGGACATTCGAATTTAGCTGTAAATTCATAAATCAAGCCCTTGAACTATTTTTTTTTAAGAGAGAGAGAGTCTATGTGGGAATCTGATCAAATGCACAAAAACATTTGAAATGTTATTTCACATGTATGTATTTTAGTGTTATGTGAAAATTTTGTGTATTTTTTAGGGGGTTGACATTTTGTTTTGAATGTCTTTATGATAGAAATCGTCAGCAATACTTTTCCAATCATTAACATGGAATTAAATGATTTCAATCAATAACAGGTAAAATAATAATATAGTGAAGAATTTAGGTTAAAATATAGGCATGAGAGGAAATAATCATGAATTAGTCATGATTAATAGTGAAACCTTTGTTGTTACAAATTAATTTAAGAAATGACAGGGAGACAAGTCTGGACCTGACAACCCACCTGTGTTTACTCTTTCAGCTTGACTCACTATATATTGTACCCTGTTTTTTAAAGGTCAAGTCCACCTCAGAAAAATGTTGATTTGTATCAATAGAGAAAAATCAGACAAGCACAATGCTGAAAATTTCATCAAAATCGGATGTAAAATAAGAAAGTTATGACATTTCAAAGTTTTGCTTATTTTCAACAAAATAGTTATATGAACGAGCCAGTTACATCCAAATGAGAGAGTCGATGATGTCACTCACTCACTATTTCTTTTGTTTTTTATTGTTTGAATTATACAATATTTCAATTTTTACGAATTTGACGACTAGGACCTCCTTGCCTGAAGCACAAAATGTTAAAATAATGGAATTCCACGTGTTCAGGGAGGAATGAAACTTCATTTCACATGACAATGACGAGAAAATAAAAATATTTCATATTTCATATAATAAAATACAAAAGAAATAGTGAGTGAGTGATGTCATCAGTTCCCTCATTTGGATGTAACTGGCTCGTTCATATAACTATTTTGTTGAAAATAAGCGAAACTTTAAAATGCCATAACTTTCTTATTTTACATCCGATTTTGATGAAATTTTCAGTGTTATGCTCGTTGAATTTTTCTCTTTTTATTCAAATCAAGTTTTTGTTGGGGTGGACTTGTCCTTTAAGAGATTTGAAATAATGAATTTGAAAAGTGACCTACAGGTTACCAGCAAGTCAGTCCTGCCGCCAGTCAAGCACATTGACAGTACATGTATCTCACAGGTATTGCTCACGCATTTGCCCGAAGGAGAGCACGCATGTCTGATTTGCCCAAAGACAAGTTTTGAACATGCCTAAAACTTTTTGGCAGGCGAGTTGTGGATGATTACTCAAACTCACCTGCAAACTTGCACATAATAATAATAATAATTGGATTTACATGTATACAGCGTTTTTTCCAGAGGATACAAAGTGCTGTTGATTGCATTTGCATAAAGCAAGTTAAGGTTTATGGTTATATAAATGTGTTTTGAGATGTTTTTTCAAGAGGTCAAGAAAAGAGAGGTTTCGAAAAGATGGAGGGAGTTTGTTCCAGACATGGGGGGCAAGAGATTGAAAGGAGTTGAAACCAGCCTGTTTTCTGGATTTTGGAATGACATAGGAAGGAGCAGCTGCAGAACGAAGAGAGTATGTACATTGTAGATCTTTGTTGCTGAAATAATGAAGAAATAAGGTAGTGTGGTTGACAGAGATTTATAGGTTTGAACAAGTATTCGATAAAATATTCTATCAGAAACAGGCAGCTAGTGTAGTTCATTTAGAAGTGGGGTAACATAACATGACAGGGCCTTTAAAAGTTTGTTTATATTTCCGGTTGCCTATCAGTAATATCGGATTTTGATAAATGACTTCATAAAGTTCCTATTAATGTAATTCATATCTATGTATAAGCTACAAAATACTGATATTTAATAGAGTGCTGGCTTCCAAACAAAAACAAGATATATCTTTTTGTAACACAATTCGTCCTTGTTTATCCGGCCTTCCTTTATTCATAAATGACTCGTTCCATAAATATTTTTCATTTACAAAACACTTGTATTCTAAAAGCGAATTGTTCTTACAGGTTGTTTACAATCAGGGTATACCAAGCTGTCTTATTTGACAAAAAAAAATTCCTTTTTTTTTCTCATTTTAGTTTGTGCAACATCAACAAGTGATATGATATTCACAGGGGTGTGAGCAAGAACAAATTAAAATAGCTGAAATTAAAAAAGCTCCTATACTTTTGTACAGACAAAAAACAAAGAATGCTGACAATTAAGAACAAATATAGCTGAAATCAGCTAAAAAGCTGAACTCTCATACCCCTGTATTCAATTTACATTCTAAGGCATAAGGTCACCCAGTTATTTTTAATAGCGGTTCAATCTAATAACCAATGCTCCCGTACTTACAAAATCCTGCATTTTAAGGTTTTTTGTATTAAACATGGTCTATCCTTGTTTATCCAGCCTTCACTTAGTATTCAGAATACTTTTCACTTACAAAACACTTTTCTGTTCTAAATTTGAATTGTTCTTACAGGTTGTTTACAATCAGGTTATACTTAGCCGTCTTATTTGACAAAAAGAAATTTGCTATATTTTTCCTCATTCTAGTTTGTGCATTATTAACAAGTGATATATTTGTTTTAAATTGTGAGGCGTAAGCTCACCCAGTTATTTTTAATAGTAATTCAATCTAAGAAGTTAATAACCAATGCTTGATTACTTACACAACCCTTAATTTAGAGGCTTTTTGTAGCATAGTCCGTCCTTGTTTATCTGGCCTTCACCCATTCAGAATAATTTTCACTTACAAAACACTTTTCTGTTCTACATGCAAATTGTTCTTATGGGTCATTTACAATCAGGATATACCGAGCTGTCTCATTTGACAAAAATAAGTTGCCTTGTTTTTCCTCATTTTAGTTTGTGCATCATTGACAAGTGATATGATATTCAATTTACATTCTAAGGCATAAGGTCACCCAGTTATTTTTAATAGCGGTTCAATCTAATAACCAATGCTTCCGTACATGTACTTACAAAATCCTGAATTTAAAGGCTTTTTGTAGCACGGTCTATCCTCATTTATCCGGCCTTGTTAATCCAGCTTTCACCTAGTATTCAGATTACTTTTCACTTACAAAACACTTTTCTGTTCTGCATGCAAATTGTTCTTATGGGTCATTTACAATCAGGGTATACCGAGCTGTCTCATTTGACAAAAATAAGTTGCATTGTTTTTCCTTATTTTAGTTTGTGCATCATTAACAAGTGATATTTCTTTTTAATTGCGAGGCATAAGGTCACCCAGTTACTTTTAATAGTAATTCAATCTTATTCATGTACCAATGCTTCAGTACTTACCAAACCTGAATTTAAAGGCTTTTTGTTACACAGTCTAACCTCGTTTATCCGGCCTTGTTTCTCCGGTCTCCAACTATTCAGAATACTTTTCACTTACAAAACACTTTTCTGTTCTGTAAATGTAAATTGTTCTTATTTTTCTCATGATGTGCAGATAGCAAGTTGTTGAAAATATACCCTGATTGTACATGTAAAACAATGCCTATATAATTTGGATTTCTAATAAATAAAAAAAAAGAATCTTTGTGTTCTTATGAATTCTTCAATTTGCTTGTCCTGTCACCTTTTCTACACCAGCTATTACATATAGGCACACATTCTACTCTCTATGTGAATCATAAATTGCTGTTCATTCCAGAAGGGGGGGGGGAGAGTTCAGACTTTAGAAATGAATACATATTGTTATGTTTATTTTTATCTATATCTATCACACCCTAATTGTCTGGGCATGGTACATTTCCACGGAAAATCATTGATTAAATTTTTTATGGTTTCACTTTTTTATTTAGGCAAGGGTCTTTCATTATTTATAGAATCACTGATTTATCACTTACAAAACACTGATTAAGAGTTATGCCTAAATGTAAATAACATTTTTTTCCACAGGACTGTTTTTGGACAAACACTTTTAAAGTAAACTTGCTTGAAATAATGAAGCTTTGATACTTAAAGAATACATTTTAATTTCAAAGTATTATTAAAACTGTGTAACATTCACTGTAGATTTTCCCTGAAAATGTGTACTCTTGACAACTGGGATTGTGTGAATATGCTCTTTATTTAGTTTATATAATTTCAAGATTTCAATCAAGTCCTTCTCTCCCTCCCTCCATCCATCAAAATCACCCACCCACCCATTCATCCATCCTTCCATCCATCCAACCATCCACCCATCTTTCCATCCATCAACCCATCCATCCATCCAACCATCCATCCTTCCTTCCATCCTTCCTTCCATTCATCCATCCATCCAACCATCTATCCATCCCTTCCTCCTCCATTAATTCATCCATCAATTAACCTCTTCCTCCATCTATCCATCCATCCCTTCCTCCATCCATCCATCCTTCCATCCATCCATCCTTCCATCCAACCAACCATCCATCCAACCAACCAACCATCCATCCATCCAACCATCCATCCATCCAACCAACAATCCATCAATCCATCCAACAATCCATCCATCTTTCCATCCATCCTTCCATCCATCAACCCATCCAACCATCCATCCTTCCTTCCATCCATCCATCCTTCCATACATCCATCCTTCCATCCATCCATCCATCCATCCAACCATCCATCCCTTCCTCCTCCATTAATTCATCCATCCATCCATCCATCAATTAACCCCTTCCTCCATCCATCCATCCATCCCTTCCTCCATCCATCCATCCTTCCATCCATCCAACCATCCATCCAACCATCCATCCTTCCATCTATCCTTCCTTCCTTCCATCCACCCATCCATCCCCATCCTTCCATCCATCCACCCACCCACCCAACCATCCATCCAACCAACCAACCATCCATCCATCCATCCACCCACCCAACGATCCATCCACCCACCCATCCATCCATCCCTTCCTCCTCCATTAATTCATCCATCCATCAATTAACCCCTTCCTCCATCCATCCCTTCCTCCATCCATCCATCCATCCTTCCATCCAACCATCCATCCAACCATCCATCCTTCCATCTATCCTTCCTTCCTTCCATCCACCCATCCATCCCCATCCTTCCATCCATTCACCCACCCACCCAACCATCCATCCAACCAACCAACCATCCATCCATCCAACCACCCAACGATCCATCCACCCATCCATCCATCCAACCATCCATCCAACCATCCATCCATCCATCCACCCAACCCTCCATCCATCCATCCCTTCCTCCATCCTTCCATCCATCCATCCATCCACCCTTCCATCCATCCATCCATCCATCCCTTCCTCCATCCTTCCATCCATCCATCCATCCACCCTTCCATCCATCCTTCCACCCACCCAACCATCCATCCATTCATTCACTCTTAATCCTTACCTTGGCAGCTATCGATGTTTCCCCAGTAGCCAAATTGGCAAACCTCACACTCCTGTCCCTCAGTATTCCCTGTGCAGTTCTGACACTGCCCTGTTGTACTATCACAAACTGCCGGGCTCAGGTTGCAGTAGCAAGGCTGGCAACGACCTCCATTATTCTGTAAAAATACCATCAACATAACATTAGAAATGCTTTATGTGCAAAGGAAATACAGAAGTAAGCTCTCAAAAGATTTTTTCTAATTTAAAGGTCAAGTCCACCTCAGAAAAATGTTGATTTGAATCAATAGAGAAAAATCAGACAAGCACAATGCTGAAAATTTCATCAAAATCGGATGTAAATTAAGAAATTTATGACATTTCAAAGTTTCGCTTATTTTCAACAAAATAGGTATGTGAACGAGCCAGTTATATCCAAATGAGAGAGTCAATGATGTCTTTCACTCACTATTTCTTTCGTTTTTTATTGTTTGAATTATACAATATTTCAATTTTTACGAATTTGACAATTAGGACTTCCTTGCCTGAACCACAAAATGTTAAAAGAACGGAATTCCACGTGTTCAGGGAGGAATGAAACTTCATTTCACATGACAATAACGAGGATATCAAAATTTTTCATAATTCAAACAATAAAAAACAAAAGAAATAGTGAGTGAGTGACATCATCGACTCTCTCCTTTGGATGTAACTGGCTCGTTCACATAACTATTTTGTTAAAAATAAGGGAAACTTTGAAATGTCACAACTTTCATATTTTACATCCGATTTTGATGAATTTTTCAGTGTTATGCTTGTTGAATTTTTCTCTTTTTATTCAAATCAAGCTTTTGTTGGGGTGGACTTGTCCTTTAATGATGTGATATATGCAGATACCACAGCATCGCAATAACTAATGCAATCAAAGTTTAAATTTTGCATTTCTACACTTCAAGTAAATGTTTGTGCCAAGTTTTGTGAGCATTGGGCGAAAACTCGGGGAGAAGTTCGATCGGTAAGATTTGCAACAAACCGAATGATCACTTAGTTGTATCTCCTCTAAGCCCAATCGTATACCCACTTTAAACTTTGTTTGCTCATGGCACATGTATATCAAGTAAAAAAAATCTAAGTGGGAATAATTAAATTTCATTACTCCTCTTACTTGAAAAACAATACAGGACAAATTTTTTGTGCTTTCTTCCCTAACTTAGACTCCAAAAAGGATAAATTCGCCCACAAACAGAGTCAGTTTATTCATAAGTGGAACTCGACTGGTTTAGCAAAAAATCCAGACAGCTTCCCTATTCAAAAATAAAAATTATTTTCATACTTTGGGCAGAATTTCAAGTATGATACTCAGTAGTCTGCTTCTAAAAAATGCTTAACCATCTATTCTATTCAAATGCTATATCTAGCTAAGCACTTTGCTTTAATGTAATGTACATAGGCAAAGTCTACTGTACTATGCAAAGATGGATGCATTAAATGCGCATTATTTGGCTTAGGCTTTATGACGCCACAATGGTCATTGGTATGTATTTCGCTTAATGTTGGCTTGATAAAGTAAAATACCGAGAAGTGAATTGAATACGAGTATAAGAATTTTGCTTAGCTAAGAAAAACGCTAACTAATTTACTTAAATAATCAAAACTTTTAACTGAATATCGGTCCCCCATACACCATCACAGCCTCACCTCTGGGTCGGAGGGCACACCGTAGTAACCCTCAAGACAGTATTCACAGAAGTCCCCGCCATGCCCTTCTGCACAGTCTATGCACAGGCCATTGGCATCACAGGTAGCAGCAAAGGAGTTTGCACCCGGTACTCCCGGACATTGGCAAGGAGAGCAGTCACCTTTGAAACAACGGAAGAAAGGACAATTTCATATATTAACTCAGGAGAGATCACCTCTTGGATTTGTAACTTTAAAGGTTACAATCTATCACTAACGGCCAATAGAATCATTTCCGCATGAATGTGCACTCTGTTCCAAACACTGACCACGGACCAATCAGGAGAGATTCTTTTTTGTAATTTGCAGTTCATCGCAAACGACTACATGTATGTTACAGGCCCTGGTGATGAATAGAGGTTTCAGGTCTAAATGCTGACCCTTGCTAGAATTTTGCTAGGGACCCTGTTTTACACAACTGGGCACGTGAACTTGCATGTACAAAAAGTATGAATTTTACGAAGAACAGTCATTATGTTAATCAAGCATACAAATCAAAGGTGCAATCTATCACTAAGCTTCGTGTTACAAGCCCAAGCCAAATTCTGTCTGTCAAGCTGTCTTTTTGTGCCCCAACTTGTTTCACTAATCTCTACATGAGTCAAGTATGTATTGTTTTTACCTCACAGAGCATGAAAAAAAATTGCATGCATGTTTAAGTTCAAGTATTTGGCCTCAAATCAAAGAGATTTTATTGATATTATGTAGCATCATTCTCTTCTCTCTTTATAAATCTAAAAATATATGCTTCCTGCTTCTATCAGCCTCTTAATTGTGGAGAACCAAAGACAGTAATCCCATTTGCCACTCATTAAAAGGCTCATCTCATTTTAGGCTCTGATTTATGATTTTTTGTATGGTTTCACTACTAACTATTCTCTTCTTCTCTCTTTATGTTTCTATAACTCTTGCCAAAAGAGATCAATGATTAAAAAAATGGATTTTCCCAAAAAAAACTGTATCACAGCTTCTATTAGCCTCCTAATTGTGGAGAACCAAAGACAGTAATCCCATTTGCCACTCATTAAAAGGCTCATCTCATTTTAGGCTCTGATTTATGATTTTTTGTATGGTTTCACTACTAAGTATTCTCTTCTTCTCTCTTTATGTTTCTATAACTATTGCCAAAAGAGATCAGTGATTAAAAATATGGATTTTCCCAAAAAAAACTGTATCACATAATAAAATGTGTGGCGCATCCGCTCATCGCAGCACTCAAGCTGCATGCAAGCTAAAATGCGCACTGCTCTTGCAGATGAAAAAAAAAAATTTGAAACGTGTGTATACATGTATCTCACCCATGTTTTAACAAAATGATTGAGAAAATATCTATAATTACATTCATCCAATACTATATTTGTGAAAGATATATAGAAACATAGATACATTATTATTTTTTTAAACAAAATCTTATTATTTAAAGAAAAAACTTATTGTCATATTTTTGGTTGCAAAAACGTTCTAACTACGCCAAAAACGTATTGGTTGGCAGCTCTGTTTATGTTGCCAAAAGAAATCAGCAAACATTACAAAATAATTCGATTTAGAGCCCACCTGGTGTTCCTCCGAGGGCATCGCCGTAGTAACCATCAAGACAGCGCTCACAGAAATCCCCTCCCGTGTTGTCCTGGCAACCCCTGCACACCCCGGTCTCAGGGTCGCAGGGTAGGTCGCTGTGTCCGTTGCAGTCGCAGGGGACACAGGTGGAGAAGGAACCATCCCCAGGGGTGGCCCTGCGGTATCCTGCAGCGCACTGCTCACAAAACTGGCCCTGGGGAAACGCAAAGGGGAATTGCAGGTGAAATCAACATTCTAATGGAGGTCACCAAACCAATCATGTCAAATTAATTTATTTCATTTTTTTTTATTAAAGTAAGGTAGCCCTTTCAGTTAGAGAACTGATTTACAAAGAGGCCCTGCAACAATGAAAAGAACATACAATCGTACAATCATAATAACATAAGGAAACATTTACATTGTACATGTAAAGTTAAAGTAAAAAAAAAATAGTGGGGTCTAAACTAAGGCTTCAGCAAAAATAATTTTACATTTAGTTTTGAATACTTGAACGGATGTTGAATTTCTAAGATTAGGGGGAAGCTATTTCCAGAGGAATGGACCATAACATTGAAAGGACTTTTTCATGATTTCAGTTTGGGGTTTGGGAATATGTCTTAGAATTAATTGTAAATATGTCATTGCAACAAGGAGCATAGACTTATTTGCTTCAGCTAAAATTGATCTTAATATCAATTGTAAAAATGCAACAGAAATCTGCATTTTACTGGAAATATTTACTTGCAACACCCCAAAAGATCAATTTGGTCTACCGTATATGGCTGTACAACAATTATTTGTAGTAATCACATTTACCAGTCAATGTAAATTGGGCTTCGTTATCGGCATGGGTGTAGGTAAATAATGTTTTTAAATATAATACCACTATTCATCTCAGTGCTATTCAAGTACAAGTAATGATGCGAGATGGATTCAAACTGCAGTGTGGTTGCAGAGTTATAAAGTTTTCTTACGGGGCGCTGCAAGAAACTTGCGATCGATTGCAAGTCTTTTTCTGGTCCCTAAATCAATCATTAGTTTACAAATTAATTGCAAATTTGCAAATGATTCCTAATCTGCTACAGTTAAAGTTGATCTTTTTATTGTAAAATTGCAATAGAATATTTGCAATTGATTGCAAACATTTTCTTGCAACACCCCCTAAGTCTTACTGTGTATTCTGCAGGGCAGAAGCAGTCTTCCACATAGTCCACAGTGACATCACTTGAAGCTGCTGTAAGATTATTGCTGGCTTCAGTCAAAGATGAATCGTGAAAGTAGACCGACTGGCCTGGAAGCTGGATATGAAACAGAAAAATAAAATTTGCTCCGTCTCTTTCATGCAAGCCAGCATCATGAGTAAGTTTCAAAGCCCAAACTCAAAATGGAAAAATAACATTTTTTCTTGGAAGAAAATAGGATAGAACCTTTCTTTGTGTCGTAAAACAATTCAAATCAATACAGTCCGACCTCTCTTATCCGGACTCGTTGGGACCAGCACCAATCCGGATAAGGGATTTATCCGGATCTGGGAGAACCAATATTAAATACACGCAGCTGCGGCCTCGATCCTCCCCAACGGCGGTAGCTACAGTACACAGTATCTATTGTACTGGGCGTACAGACAGTACCGGTATTCACTGCAGTGTCAGTGCAAATTAAAGGCGATATTTTAACGGAAATGAAAACAAACGATGGCCAAAACTGTTGGATAATTTACCTGCTAAAATGATTGAGGTATAAATTGAGCATTCCTCGAAAGAAAGAGAATGAATGACTCGATGAAAGTAAGTTTTACAATTAGATCATCGCGGCAGCTATCGCAGCTTCGTAATGTCAGCCATTGTTAAACTGACTGTAGGCTCAAACATGTTAGATGGCCCTGTCCGTATTGAGGCCTAGCGTTAGCTAGCGAGACATGTGTTGTTTTTACTGGGGAAACAAAAAGAGAACGTGATGAAATGTTTGCACTGCGCCCCGATTTACTGGAAAGTTATCCTGCCTAAGTTCTTTCAGTGATTTGGGTGAAATATTTTCATGAAAAATAATATTTTAGGTAGATAATATTGGAAAATATATATGTAATCAAAGGGAGTTTGCATATAAGATTGAGTTTAGATTGCAATCTCATTTTCTCACGTACTAAATTGAATTAAAAAAAAATCTCGGCAAGTGTGCGTCCGGATGATAGAGATATCCGGATAAGGGGAGGCCTGATAAGAAAGGTCGGACTGTATGGA
Source organism: Lytechinus variegatus (assembly GCF_018143015.1). Classification (NCBI taxonomy): domain Eukaryota; kingdom Metazoa; phylum Echinodermata; class Echinoidea; order Temnopleuroida; family Toxopneustidae; genus Lytechinus; species Lytechinus variegatus. The sequence continues at coordinate 4,307,249 of NC_054754.1, read as the reverse complement.
TTTAACCCAAAACTCACTTTACATACACGTAAATGTATACATGAATAATTCTATTTTGGAATGATTGTAATTTATAATGAATAAGTTGCCAATTTAAATTGATGAAAAATACCAGGCAATTTATTGTCTTTCTGGAACCATATCTTTATCAAGATACAAAAAAAATTGCAAAATGAAATGAACCATCTCAACAAGCAAACATTTGCAAATAATATGTACCGTAGTGTACTTGGCACGAATCCTGATCTCAGATATGTCTGCAAGAATCCTCACCACCTGTTGCATTGTGGGTCGAGCTCCGCTCATATTGCCAAGATTCCAGTAGTTCTCATGCAGCTTAAACTATTCAAGAACAAACAAGAGATGAACGTGCAAAATGTTTAATTAGGTTATGGAATTGCCCTAATATAGAACAAGAAGAATTCAATACAGAGTAGAGGTATTTTTAAAAAAAATGCTTGTTATGCTCATACACTCTATATATTTCTTTTTAGAGGTATAGCTATTACTAGGAGGTGGTAGTGTACGTGCAAAGAATGTGAACAACTTGGTTTCAATGGCATACATGTAGGCTAGGGGTGCAGTGGGTGCACATCGGGCCAAGGCAGAGGCAAGATGAAATTTGTATCCCTTCTTCTGCATTCAACAGCTGATTATCCAAACATTAGTTCCATGCACTTCCCCAAGATGTGCACATCCGTACAACTTTACAATGTAGAGCCACCTCCCCAGGATATACACCCCTCATGCTCAAAGCAGCCTGCAACCTTGGATTTGATGCCCCCTTGTGTTTCATTAAGCTGTAAGTACAAATAAAGATAATGCAGTGACTGCAGTAAGATCTACATAGCAGCTTTCATATCAAACAAGTGGTTAAGATATTCTGGGCTCAAACCTGATAAGTAGTTGCATTTGTGACAGGGGAACCAGGAACGTAGGGAAGGCTGGCAACAAGAGGCTCGCACGCTCCACACCCTCCATACATATATACATCGCCCTCTGTAGACCGGGTCTGGTTCGCCGATGTAGTCTGGCTGAGCTTGATCTCCAGCTGCTGTCCGTAAGCAGTGCGGTGATCGCCAAGGTACGGGTATGGAGAGAGGAAGAAGAGGTCATCCGTGTTCCCAGGGTCAACAAGCTGCAGGACAAACCTAGATAAAAGACAGAAATAGAAGCAAAGACATGAGGGGAGTTCCTAAAATGCTACACTGTAGCAAGGTTATATTTGGCTGTAGGCTCAAATTCAAATCTGATATAATAACAATATAGCTATGACAAGGTTAACAGAACCAATATAAGGACTCTGTTAAAGTGAGTTTTCACTGTATTGTATACAGTACATCGTACATTTATCTAGACTAGACTACAGATCAATAAATATCCCTGATGTTGGGAGAATTACTCTAAAAATAAAAAGAAAAATGTTACACATGGAGTGGAGAAAGTACATGCATCAGGTAAACAGATGGGTTAAAGGGGAAGAGTTATTTTGAGTTTCCACGGTCAATATGCTTTTGCACAAACCTAGAGAAAGGACAGAAAGAAGAATTTTGCGACAATGTTCCACATGAGGTGGAGAAATTGCACGTATCATTAGCACCAGGGAACAGATATGGTGAAAAGGAAGAGGTAATTTGTGTTCCTAGATAATATGATTGAGCACAAACCTAGAGAATGGACAGAAATAGAAGCAAAACAATGATGAATTTTGGTAGAATATTCCACATTGAGTGAAGAAAGTTTATGCATCATGCACACAAAGGTATATGTAGATAAGGTGAAAAGAAAAAGGCATTGTGCACTTCTAGGGTTGATGAGTTCTTGCTCAATCCTAGAGAAAGGACGGAAACAAAAGCAAAGACATTTCGCTAGAATGCTCCACATGGAGTGGAGTAAGTACATACATCATACATGTACCTTGGATCAGTGATCTCCAGAATTGGCTCACTGACGATTGGAACCTCATCTCCATCTCCCGTAATGCCTGTCCATCTATCTGACACAGCGCCCTCAAAGTTGAGGAGAGAATACTGGCTTTCAACCCTGTTGAGGAACCAGTCCGTTGCTGATGTACAGTTCGTTGTGTGAGAGGAGCAGAGACACTCGATGCAGCCTCGCTCACTGTATGGTCCAAAACCGTATGTTCCTGGTGAAGAGTAACAAGAAGAATTGTAATTAATCAACCATATTCACACAGGTGCACAAAGGTTGACGTATAGGACTCTATTGGGACCAGTGTTTAATTTAACTCTACTCTTAAATTGTGATCAGACCTTCATTTTTGAGGAGCGCGATCGCGCCGGCGCTCCCATTACCGCGCTCCTTAAAAAAAATAAGGAGAGCAAAAAATTGCGCTCCTCAAAAAACAAAAACACAAAAAAATGAAAAAAAAAATTCTAAAATTTCACATTTCACATCTTTAAATCCATGAAATGGCCTTCTTTTTTCCATAATTCCTTGAAATTACTTTGATTTAGTTGAAATCTATCAGAAAAATGAAGAATATTCACCACTTTCCCGACTCTGATTTTAATTTAATCTCGGTAAATATTGCAGTCCCATGTAGTCCCATATGTAGATTTTCATGGCAACACCATGGAAGTCTACATGTGGGACTATAATATTTACCGAGGTAAGTTCAAATCAGAGTTGGGAAAGTGGTGAATATTCTTCATTTTTCTGATAGTTCTAAACAAAATCAAAGTAATTTCAAGGAATTATGGAAAAAAGAAGGCCATTTCATGGATATAAAGATGTAAAATGTGAAATTTTAGCAATTTTTTTTTCATTTTTTTTTTTTAGCAGGAGCGCGTACGACATCTTGTAAACGTATTGACGTGACCCAGGCCTAGTTTCACCACAGATTAATTAATAGCTAACACAGCTATTGCATATATACAATGTTAAGAAAAATCTACAATCTATCATACATGTATTGTAGGCCCGTTTCGGGTACACGGGTACACGTGTACACGCCCGGTCAAGTCAGTGCACGTGTACTATATTCCATCACCGTGTACACGGTAGCATATGCATAAAGCTTGCGTGGGACTGTAAAGTCAGTGAACAAGCTCACATCCTCACATTAATTCTTAGTTCTCAGACACTGCACATGTTTTAATCACTAATACATGTATGTCAATATATTTCAATTAACCTAGAGTGAGTTTACTTCCAAAATCGCCGATTTAATCCACATTTATTCTGGAGACTCAAGTTTTTGTACCACACGAAATGGGTATGCTCCGGTCAGTGCAGGGCCCTAGTTAGCGCCGACGTTCGTTGGATGCGCATTTTGCATACTGTACCGTACATGCATGCATAGATCGCTGCAGAATTGAGAGTAACTGAAGTTATCGATTGATTTTCATTATTTTATTGCCAATTTGAGGAGCGTGTGTTTGTAGGCTTGTAGCACATGTGTATGAGCGTATAACACGTAACTGGAGACTCTCGAAAGCGTTCTTCCATCACTTTTAGAGCCAATTTGAGAATCACCAATTGCGACAGCGATCATTGCTCCAGTTACGTGTTATACGCTCATAAACATGAGCTACAAGCCTACAAACACACGCTCCTCAAATTGGCAATAAAATAATGAAAATCAATCGATAACTTCAGTTACACTTAATTCTGCAGCGATCTGTGCATGCATGTACGGTACAGTATGCAAAATGCGCATCCAATGAACGTCGGCGCTAACTAGGGCCCTGCACTGATTTACTTTTGCATTCTTTATCAATTTAATGCGCTGCTATAGTCGATTTGACATTTTCCGAACCTAGAAATGTTCTTTCCGATGAAGTTTTTTTCTTGATTCGTGTTCCTATGGGGTCCTAGAACAAATTCAGCTTGGTTGCCAAAAGTTGCCGTTTGGGCAATTTTGCTAATTTGCATAAATCCAAAATGGCCGCCAGATGCCATCTTGAAAACCTAACTTTTGAACCCCTGTCCACAAAATGATGAGTAATGACTCGTTTTAGGGGTTTAGAGATGTGTAGAACTGATTTCTGTAATCATTTTTGCAATATAAGGTCATCTTTAGGTCAAATCCAAGATGGCCGCCATATGCAATCTTGAAAAATTGACTTGTGTTCCCCTTGCCCCAGAATGACGAGTAATACCTCTATTTAGGGGTTTTGGGGTGTGCATAATCCATTTCTGCTTTCTATTTTGCAATATAATGTCATCTTCAGGTCAAATCCAAGATGGCCGCCATATGACACCATCTTGAAATATCAATTGTTGAACCCTTTGCCCCAGAATCATGAATAATAACTCTATTCATGAGTCATTAGGTATGTTGATTCAATTCATGTAGTTATTTTGCACAAAAGATAATCTTCAGATCAAATCCAAGATGGCCGCCAACCGCCATCTTGAAAAATTACTGTCTGAGGCTTATACGTGTTAGAACTAATGTAAAGGGATTTCAGTAAGAATACTCATTTCTTTTATTAATTCTCAAGTTCATTTCAACATTAATTGCTCAACTTAGAATGAATCCTCTTTAGGTTTGGGCTATCCATTTCGAGTGTATTTTTTTAAGGTCCATTCATACCTTTGTACTGAAGAGGCTTTTAGGGTCTTATTTCAATTTGAAAGTGTTTTATCAATATTATTTTTCTAAATCAATGTGTCCATGATTGGTAGGCATCAGTTTGCCTTAAAAGACGATGGTGTAGCGCTAGGCCTTACATTTTCGAGAGTGACTATAGAGCTCCACTCTAGAGTGGCAGTCTCTAGAGCAAATTTTTACAGATGAAGGAGGATGGCGCTGAGACACGTTTATATAGAGATGCTGCCCTAGCCTTCCTCCTAGGCCTTTGGTCTGCCAATTTAGCATTCCGATTATTTTCTGACGTCTTGACCCCTGTACTTAGTAGCTCTCCATAGAATGGATGGCGACTATCATCTACACCTTCATAAGTGTTAGTGTTTATGCCGGCAAGTTTTATGTCATATTTGCATGTGTCTTTAAAACGGAGGTGTGATCTATCGATGGGGTGAGACCAATCACACAGCTTACCTTACCTTGGCGAATCCAAGAAGGGATTCGCCAAGGTTTCATGGGGCAAACATGCCCCAACCACCTGAGGTGCCTTTGACTAAGGAGCGAGAATAAGCTTTTGATGCCAGCACGTACGCTGAAGGGCCTCTGTATTTTTCACTTTGTCCTGCCATTTAACATGCATGATACGTCCGAGGCAGCTGACATGGAAGGTGTTTAGCCACTTTTCTTGGTCGGCGTACGTTTTCCAGGACTTACTTCCGTGCAGGAGCTTGGCCATGACTGTGACAGATATTACAATCCTGATGCTTATATGCTTGTCCTGTGAAAGGGGACAAGAGACATATAGTCAGTCCAAGGTAGGTGAGGAGTCCACCATAACCAGACGAGTGTGTACTGTATACATATCTGGAGGAAAGTCGGTGTCTTGAGTCTATCAGGATTTCTGACTGTCTCAAAGTCTGATGGATGTTTAAAACCCCTTACATGCACAAGATAGGCAGCTGTTATGTATGACTAGGTCTTGTACTCCCACTTCTTGAGAGGCAGGGGCGACATCGTTTCCGTAAAACATTTCACGAATGAGAACAATCCTGACCGTGGAACAGTCTTGGGGAGCCTATCTTCTGCAGGAGGCTAAAGAGTGCACTCCTGCTGACCAAGTCAATGGCTCTTGTCAGGAGGAAAAGTCCAATAATAATTATAAAGGAAGTTAATAATTAAATCAATTTTTTTGAAAAAAAATACGGAGAAATCACTTTTTAATTCAAATAATACTTTTAAGTCATTTCACTGGAAAAGTATGGCTGCACAGAAATAAAAGAGGGACCAAAACTCCCGAAATCATAGCCCAAACCTTGAATGGTTTAATTCTAAAGTAATCGGTTAATGACGAAATCTATCAACCATCTGACCATCTTAGACATGACTTGACCTTGAACTAAAAATGGAGTGATTAAAAGAAATGAATCATTCTCACTGAAATCCCCTTACATGAGCTCCAATACATAACAACAACCTTATTAGGGACAGCACTTCTTCAAGGTTCAATAGTCTCGGAAGTAGTTTTTTTTTCTTAATATGGCGTTTAGTGGTCATGTTGGATTATTTTGACCTGGAGATGATCCTACATTGCAAAATTATGAACAGAAATTGAATAAACATACCAAATAACTCACGAAAAGAGGGATATTATTCATGATTCTGGGACAAAAACTTGAGAATTAATAAAAGAAATGAGTATCTTACTGAAATCCCTTTACATTAGTTCTAACACGTATAAGCCTCAGACAGTAATTTTTCAAGATGGCGGTTGGCGGCCATCTTGGATTTTATCTGAAGATTATCCTTTGTGCAAAATAACTACATGAATTGAATCAACATATCTAATGACTCATGAATAGAGTTATTATGCATGATTCTGGGGCAAAGGGTTCAAAAATTGATATTTCAAGATGGTGTCATATGGCGGCCATCTTGGATTTGACCTGAAGATGACATTATATTGCAAAATAGAAAGCAGAAATGGATTATGCACACCCCAAAACCCCTAAGTAGAGGTATTACTCGTCATTCTGCACTCGACCCAGGTGAGGTGAATGGGTACCCGGCAGGATTAATTCCTTGAATGCATGAGCGCTGAAAGGCAGCTCGAGCTAAAGCCGGGGTAATAATAATAACAACGCGCCTCGGAATAGAATATTTCTAGATAGATGGCGCTATATAAATGCCTATTATTATTATTATTATTATTATTCTTGGGCAAGGGGAACAAAAGTCAATTTTTCAAGATTGCATATGGCGGCCATCTTGGATTTGACCTAAAGATGACCTTATATTGCAAAAATGATTACAGAAATCAGTTCTACACATCTCTAAACCCCTAAAACGAGTCATTACTCATCATTTTGTGGACAGGGGTTCAAAAGTTAGGTTTTCAAGATGGCATCTGGCGGCCATTTTGGATTTATGCAAATTAGCAAAATTGCCCAAACGGCAACTTTTGGCAACCAAGCTGAATTTGTTCTAGGACCCCTTAGGAACACGAATCAAGAAAAAAACTTCATCGGAAAGAACATTTCTAGGTTGGTGTATTGAGCCTATGAGACTGTCAAATCGACTAATAAGCTGAGTAAACTTTTTAATTGCACCAATTTTTGTGGATTGATACTTCTAACTTCTCAGGTAAGCTTTAAAACCGTGACTTAGGCTACATGTAGGAAACACTGAAAAAATACTGTAACTCACTCTCACTCAGTGTTTACAACGTGTACAAGTGTACACGACCGAAAAACACGCCGTGTACACGTGCATCAAAAATGGACTTTCAAACCGGGCCTAATGTATTGTAATGAATTGATTTGAGCTCCTCACAGAGAGCGATTCTGAGGAGCTCAATTGAGCTCCTCAAAAAAATAAGGAGAGCGATTTATTGAGCTCCACGAAATTATAAACGTGAAGGTCTGTGTGATTAAATATGGATAGCGAATTGTGGGACAAAATCTCTCAAAGTACAAGTGCAATTTATCACCTAATTTGACACTCAAATCTTTTACCAACTTTGTAAGAATAATAACTGACCAGTTTTTGTCTCCGGTACAAAACTTAACATAAGGAACATGTAACGTTAGTGTATTTCTTTTAAAGAAACATGCAAGGTGAACAAAATTTTGAGTTTAAGCTTCCCATAATCTAAGAGTTAAAGTTGGACCATGGCTTAAATACAATTAGAAAACATTATAGGGGCCATATACATGCAGTATAACAGACCCTGATTATTGCCATGTGATTAAAGTTCAGTTTCAGTTCTGGTATAAGAATCAAATTTTGATAGGAAATGGCTGGAAGCAATCCATAAGAGCTTTTCAATCTCTGGTATATATATTAAGAACAAAATAGTTTAATCAAATTCAGGCTTGCTTGAAATTATATTTATTCTGTTACCACATGCTTTTCCTGGTGTAGCTATACAGGAAACAAAATGTAAGACCACATTATAAATAGACAAGCATTTTTCAGTAATTTTTCTTATCTTAATTTGATCATTACTCTGTAATTGTACATTTTCCTGAAAAATCATTTGGTAGATATCATTTAACCTCTTTTTTGGCATAAGTGGCATAAGTTTTGCTCAATTCTGTGAAAATTTTATTTTGTCGCTACATCTACCAGTCTATCTTTAATCTATGGGTATATCATGTGACACCTCAGTGTACACTTTAAAATATGCCGAGGATTGCTCTGGGTCAGGCTCTAGAATAGTCTGGAGCTTCTATGTGGGGAGTGGGTTGAATTTTCTAACAGACTTTAGTAGTCTGAGAGAGCTGGGGTTATAATGGAACACTGGACTTTACTTGACCATCTTGCAAGAAGGGGGTGTAAATAAACTAACCTGAAGGGCATTCATCACAGTGCAGTCCTGTGGCTGATGGTAGGCAGTTGCACTGGCCTTGGCTGTCGCAGTTGCCGTCCACACTCCCTATAGTGTTACAGCTACATTCTGAACAGCCATCGATCGTAAGGTTAAAGAATCTGGTAGGTTCAGAGAGTTACAAATGTTTCAGTGTGATATATATATAGATATCAGGTTTCCCGATGAAAAAATGACAATGATTAGTTACAAAGCCATATAAAATAATTTTTTGTGCTTATCATTCAGATAAACAAATTTCCTAATTGAATTTTTAAAGTAAAAATTACTATTTTTTCTCAATACAGACAACACATCCTCTGGATATAATTTGTAAATTTCTGAATTCAGAAGTCAACAGATTACACAAATTTTAACCATTGACCCCTGGAACCTGAAGCCCATATTCTGGAGTCAGGTTTAACTTAGACCATGGTCTAAGTGTGTTTCACAAAGATTTAAGTATGACTTAGGTCGCACTTAAATGTCGACGCGTACATGATATGCAACGCGCAATCTTATTGATCAATACGCAGTAGTGCGCGTCCTCTTGGCATGATCTGACCAATGCTGTCATGCCTTTCATACTGCGCGCAACTAGACATTTAAGTGCGACTCTAAGTCATACTTAAATCTTTGTGAAACACCCCCCATGGTCTATAAAGTCTGTGCTAAAATCATGGAAAGCCAAAAGTGTCAAAATTGTTATTTAGTTGTATGTTTCTTATAATTTACTGTTCTCTTTCCTGATTCTTGAATGGTGAAGACAATAATCTACGTCTATTTATACTTCCTAGGCAATTACGAATGATTTGAGAGCCAAATGAGCTGAAATATGATATCTCTACTGGTAGTAATTTATGTAACAATTGGTTATCCATACTTTAACCACAACTTTAAACCTGAGTTTAAGTTAAACTCTACTTCAGAATACGGGCCAGATAGTTCATGGGCAATGAGTGATACAGGGTAAATGACTTCTAGCCATTGCCTACATGTACCAGAACCAGCGGGCCCTGTTTCATAAAAGTTACTATCATATCAACGTTACTATCCAATGGATCTTCCCTGAAATCCTTGATTCTGATTGGCTGCTTAGCACTGTAACCATGGTAGTTACCAGTGGATGGCAAAGTCACCATGATAGTAATGTTTATGCATTGGGACTCAGTCCCTAAACGAAGCAAATGGAAATTTTAGAATCAGTTGGGCAATTCCATGAGATGGGTGCCGTGGGGTGAAAAAATAAATTCATAATTCGGAACTTGTCACCCACCTAATTTTGTTCAGTATACTTCTGGGCATACGGAACAGCAATTTTTTTCCAAAAATTCCATCAAGAATTGCAAATATTGAAATTTGAACTCAACTTACAACTTTATTGAGAAAAAACAGTAAAATTTACCTGAAGAATTAATTTGAATTAAAAAATAATTAAAGAATGGTCAGCAGTTGTTTAGTTGATTTTTAGAATGTATTGAGCATTAGCTTTGAGTTGCCAAAGACACAAAAGTGTCTCCCAATCCCCTGAGTGGGTAAAAAGCATGCCACCCCATCGCTTAAACCAATGTAACGTGAGTAACGAAAAAACTGAAAAAGTTTGATTTTTTAATATTCCCTTCCATTCAAAATGTGCCAATGGAAATTTTCTTCATACTCCTTGTACCTGATAAGAAAAATAAAGTAGGAGCTGTATACATGTCATGCTATTACAAAGAATGAGGCCCAAAAAATGTAACGTGAGTAACGATGTAACGTGAGTAACGATGGTGTAACGTGAGTAACGACATAAAATTGTGATATTGATATCTTTTTCACAGGTTATGGTACAGTACCCTTTTACTGTATGACTATGGGGTAAAAACAAAGAGTTTGGTCCACTAATGACCTTTAATGACCCTTTTGAAGTGGTTATTAATGTCATTAAAGAGAAATTTGCCAGTTGTCGTAAAGATCACAAACTTAAAGTAGTTCAATCAGAATCAATTGAAATGACCAACCAAGTGTTTTAATATATTAAATACATAAAATAAATTTAAAAAATAAGGCTCTTGAAGAAAATGTGTAATTGCTGAGAAATTAGCAAAATAATTTCCATCAAAAGTCAGGTATGTTTCCAAGCAATATTGATACACTGTCCCACATATGTTTTTCTGTGTTAGTGATCATGAGTGTTGTCAGTTTTTGGCTAAGATTTCACGATTTCACAAAGATAAGTTAATGTTATTTATCTAGATCTATGATAGAATGACAATCAACCTTGATTCTAAAGACTTTCCCATGAAATAATTGTTTGCTGCAACTACATGTACATATTCTTTTGCCATTAACATAGATAAACTGGATGTAGCTAATAATTGTTGCCCTTTTAAGTTTACAGTTCAGTTTTAAGCCTTTCTCAGACTTTTCATCAATAAAGATGAATAAATTTGTATCTTTGCTTATAAGAGTCTGCATGATTTGCATATATATATAGCCTAATGTTCAAATACCAACACTAAACTTTGGTGCATTGCTTTCATGTACTAAAAATAAGTTAGTTCATAAATTATTAAGCTGGCTAATAATTACAGATGGATAAAGCATAAAAAATATTACACTTCATTTCATTTTAGTTTGTTAAAGGTGGAAATTTCTGTTTTCACGATTTTAATTTTTTTGGAGGGGGAAGGGATATATGATAATTTCTTAACCTTGTAATGCAATATTTAGATAGAATGTTTTGATCAGAGTTACTCTATTATCTGTTTTACACATAATTCTGCTCCCTTAATCTTTAAGCAAGCACATTAACTTTATCAGATAGGTTTGCTTGATATTGCTTACAGTACAATTAATTCATTCATGGGATTTCATGAAAGGGAAACATAATAGAGTATACATGCAAGTTCATGTGTGAGGTTGGATCAGATTGCACATAAATGTGGTGTGGAGTCTAGGTGAATATATTTTTAATACTCATTCTGCCAATTATGTTGCTTCACGATTATTAAAATCTTCAAATGACTGACTAAATAAAATTCAAGTGTTTCCTGACTCAGTGATTCAGAGAAACTTGAAAGGAATTTCATTTTAAGAGAATAGAATTAAAGGAGAATATTTTTCACTCCACATCACTTACAAAATTCATGTATTTTCACTAAAATTGACATTGTACGTGTACGTGTGGTAATTGTTGATGGTAAGTCATATAAAATGGGCAATATAGTCATTCTTGAGAAAAGAGGTTAACAAAACTGTTCCATTTTATGCCTAAAATAATTCTAATAGTTAATTACATCTAAATATACACTTTCAAGCAAATATTCATGGTCAGGAGCATGGCAATGAGTTATGTTCAATATGTAACGTGAGTAACGTGTAACGTGAGTAACGCTAATTTTGGTAAATTTTTCAAAGATGTGAAATGTTTCAAAATTTCTGACCATCTACATTTGTGAACCTCTATACCAGTTATAAAAATCATAAACCCACTACTTGTTATTCCACTCAGTATGAGGACACTTTTTGAACAAAGTCATGTTCTTGATTTATGTGGTCCAAAAATGTAACGTGAGTAACAAGAATTTGCTTGCCTATATTTTCTGGATAGAATTGTCAAACTAAATTATGATAATATACCAAGGTGTATTAAGTTATCATAAACCTTGTGCAGAAAAGAGAGCTTGTCAAACCCCACAGTAAGCAAAATATGGCAATTAAAATATGATGAGGTGCCTAAATTGTGTAACGTGAGTAACGTGGAATTGCCCAGTAGCAAACTTTTTGCTCTTACTCTGGGGCACATTGATCACACCGAAGGCCTCCAACTCCTGTCTTGCACGAGCACTGACCATCATCGTTGCAGGACGTACCTAGAGAGTACTCTGGCGTGCAACCGCATCGTACACAACCAGTGCCTACAAAAAGATACAAGAAAATATGGTACCATTCACACAAAAATATCAACAAAATACTTTCTTGGGTTTGGGGGTTCTTCAGATTTCCATAATTTACTGTTTTTTTCTAAATTAAAAAAAATGCTTTATAAATCTGGTTTCGTTTCCTTTTTTCTGGGATGCACTGTAACATGTTTAACCCTAGTTTAACTGGGCTATTTCAGACCAGGATATATTCATAACAATCGCGCAAATCAAATTGACCCCCCCCTCCATATATCCTGGTCTCAACTAACCCAGTTAAATTAGGAATAATACCCGGCGAACTGAATCATAAATTCATCACCAATTCGATGTGCAACATTTCAGAACAGGTACTGGTATGTTGGTGCTCACAATACAAGTTTAGAGACTGCATCTTGCTAAATAAAGCTAAAGGCTTTTGAATACTATAATCAGTGTGCTAGTAGTGGAATACAATAAAAATACAGTATGTTCTGTAATCATGACAGGTCATGCCTGGAATGACTATGATCTATCTTAACATCAAAGCAGAAAACTGTCAAGGCCGTCTCCGGGTCACCGCTGACATTGCTTATCCATATACCAGACGAGGTCCAAATATGGATACTAGCGCTGGGTCATATTCTGTGACACTGAACATGGTTTTATGACTGTGGTTTTATGACTACGTTAGCATATTGCGATAGCATGTTATGCCCAAAATATTTCACAATATGAAAAGCTACATTAATCACTATTTATTGACCACAAATGCTACAAGGTCTCACTTGCTTTAAACCCACTTATTAAGTGTTAACCAAATGCACACTTGTCACGGACAACCACAAACGAACGTCTAACTTCCCTGCTCTTACTGAATTGCAGGTTATACCTTGGTCACATTTGCTCTACGGCAGCCGTACCGCAAGTCATAAATAGCCATTTTATTCATTTTCATTCAAACCACCTATGTATAGCTGGTACAAAATATGTTAAAACGGCTGTTTTCGGCTCACCGTAAGGCCACCGTAGAGCAAATGTGACCGAGGTATTATAGTCAATTTTTAGACTGGGCGATATATTGTGTTATAAATCGGCGATATTTGGCTGGCAATAATCGACTAACATTAAAATAAAAAACTGACCAGCACTGATGGATACTGAAGGTCAAGTACAAGGGGGATTAGAGAGCAGTGTAGTTGCTGGGATACCTAGAAGGACATTTGAAAGGCCAGAGAATAAAGTTTCCCTGAATCGTTGAAACGTACTACAGATCGCTATAAACTTAATCAAGTTTGAAGAAATTGACAAAAACCAAGTGAGAAAATCAAATCTCATCAAAGAAGGAGCATGCTTACAAGAACATTGTATTGCCGCTTTAGCCCTGAAAAAGGCACAGATTTCAAGCACTTTCTTCGTTCAACTTGCAATTACTAGATGTGCTTGAAAGTCTTATCACTCTACCACAAGAGTTCTGTAAGGCCTAAGAAGAAGCCGTAAGTAGTGAAGACTTCCAGACGCCGTCTCAGGTGGGTGTTTTATAAAGCCGTTCAAAAGAAATGCGCGACTTTTTAACAACAGATGATTCTTTCTTTCTTAGGAATTATAACACCAATTAGAAATATGGGTTCTGTAACACAGATTACCGATAAATCGCCAAAAAATGGAGTGACCAATCAAGACCAATGTTACATGCGCTTTTATTTCAAAATACTGACCAGGAACCAATCAGAAGTGCTCTTTCATATTTGCTATTCCTCTTCAAAGCTTTGTGTTACGGAACAATCATGTGCATCATTTACCAGATGGACCACCATTTGTTTGTAAAGTTGATTTAAACTTGAATCCCTATACATTACTACATGTATATAACATACCAGTACCTACATGTACATAGTAAATATTGAAAAAAAAATCACAGATTTGTCGCTTTGCCGTTCTTCAACACAATATATTCAAGGGGTATTTAGCTTCATGCATTTGTTTCACAGAACAGCCACTGTAACATAAAGCTCAAACATTTTTCAAGTAAATACACTTTATTACCCTGTGGGACACATTAAGGCTCTGTACTGTCGCCATCAATACTTTCTAATGTGATCAATACAGTTACAGCGGGTGCAAGCGATGATTTATTGATAAAGGATGCTGATAACTGATTCCGAAGAGAGATAATGGGAGACTGGAAGGACCGAGAAAAAGATCCTGGAAATGGAAGGTGACGGAGAGTAAATCTTGGGCCAACAACGATAATGGTGAGCTAGGAGGAGGAAGAAGTTGATATAGATAGAGGAAAGAAGCAAATTTAGGATACAGCAAGCATTGGTGGGAGTGATAATTGGTGCAAAGTTGATTGATTGGAAAGATTGAGAATTGATGCAGATGCTGGCTTGGGGCTTGGAGAGATAATAGACATGACTGCAAAGGTGGATGATGTATGTTGTTTAAAGACAGACGATAAGCATATCTTAACTCTGAATAGGCTGGGGTTCAGGGAATAAAGGGAAAGGGGTGGTAGATTCCTTCCACCCCTACCCCTCCCCCACCACTCCCCAATTTTTGAAATCTGAGCCATCAACCTTGTGATTATGCCTCAAAAAAATTGACTGAAAACCAATTACATTGAAGGAAAAAATCTAATATCAAACAGATCGTCGCCTTCCCGCAGAAAGGCTGTTAACGTGCATATGCGCGAAAAGTACATTTTCGAGAAAACGCAAATTATGTTTTGACCTTATGTGCTTTAAGCAGCAAGTGTAATATTTTATGTCCTACAGTAATTCTCATACTTTCTGATAAAGCAAGATGTTTTTTTAATTGATATTTTGTTTGTTTTATGAAAAACACTCTAAACGCTTTCTAATCTTCATAAGAAGGAATACCGTACGCCCTTTTTCTGGACAGAAAAATGCGCAATCCGCTGATTAGGTGACTGCAAAAAGGCCATTAGCGCAAATCGGTCTATGCGCTTGCATGATAAACGAGAAGCGTCTTGTTCTCTAAGGATGCGTCTATGTGCTATAAAAGCATGTTGAAATGTTTTTGCTTATTATGTCACAATGCCGTCATATTCAGGTTCGAGAATGGTACCAGAAGAAAGTTCATTTTCAATTTCAGCAATAAAACAAAATTCAATTTTTTTGAGCTAAAATACGTTAACAGCCTTTCTGCAGGAAGGCGACGAGATAATTGTGTTACTTCAGAATCACAAGTGGGGCCGGTTTCAACCTAAGCCCATTTAGACTTAAGAGGGAATTTCGAGATAAGATAAACATTTCAAGGAGGAGGGCAGAGAGCAAAGAAGAAATACAAGAAGCAAGTGGAGGAGGAATATATAAAGAGAGTTATATTCAGGATGGAATATACACTGAATCCAGCAAGGTAGAAGGATGGGTACAAGCCAATGCTGCAAGTGTGATGTATATTTGCCATGTCCAACAGAACAAAAAAATATTTTCTTTCTTTTAAATTTCAATTTCCTTCTGATACTACTTACCAAAAAATGTAGGTCTTTTTGGTATATCAGGAGGAGGGCAAGTGCAGCTACACGTTTGACCGTTGTGGAAACACGTGTCTTGGGTAGGTAATAAAGTGAAATTTACACAATGGTAAAGTACACGTAGGGCACTACTATGTTGATAGTACATGTAAATGGTATTGCTTTCCAAATATTGAATAAATGAGGCCTGCTATGGAATGGAGGAAGTGAAAAGTATATCTATTTTTTTACAACAACAGGGTACAAAGTATTTTTATTTTTAGGGGCTACTTTTTTCCACATTCAGGCGATTTAAAGAATTTGGGGGGCTATTTCTTTAACTTCAATGGCTACTTTTAGAGCAATTTTTTCATGCAGTAAAAGCAGATATTCTGCCATAAATTTGGTTAGAATATTGATTTCTTTTAATAATCTTGAATATTTAAGACAGATCTTGGGCCGACTCTAAATAGAATGGTCGCCCCAAAGCAATTTTAGAGAATTTTAGGGATGATTTGGGCTGTCATGACGGCAAACTCGCCCATCGCCCTCATGTACTTTCTACGCTGTACAGCAATATTCATTCCAATGGCATTCAATTTGGCAGATCGCTGCACTTGATAGGGCTTAGCGCATATTTTGCAAGTAGTTTCCCGCAGGTGCACACACAAGTTCAGTTAACCCACAGCAAAGTTTTGAACATGGTCAAAACTTGTTCCAGTTGAGTGGTACATGTAGGTAATTGCCGGCAGAGGTCTGTTAGGCAGAAAACCGGTAAGAGTGCCATAGCGGCAGCAAGTCACATGCAGTTAACCCGCTTGAAACACATTTATTTTCCATGAAGCTCTGGCAAAAATTTACTACCAGAATTGACAATATTGAACCAGTGAAACACCTCTGGCAGTCTCGCCTGAATTACATGATCCAATACAGCACTGCTGACTTTGACAACACTTATTGTTGATCATCCTTTGTCCACAACAAATAACATGGCCAAAGCTTATTGATCTTAAATGACCTTTGACCTTCATCCTATGAGCTGGAGCTCATGCAGGATGTTCACTTATACTTGATTATCAAGTTTTATTTACTAGGTCCATGTACTTGCTAAGTTATAATAACATTTCATAAAGGTAACCTTATGTTAAGAGTTTGTTGTTGACGATGCCGCCGCCATCAGAAAAGTGGCGCCTATGGTCTCGCTCTGCTGTGCAGGCAAGACAAAAATGGTATAGATGTGGGATGCAAAACAGTGACACGTCGCCACCACTCAGCCTGATTAACATATATCGATATTTATGTATTAATCACACAGGTTATCACTTATGGAGAATATTTGCTTACCTGTAGAAAGGCCATAATGATCAGTGGCGCACGTGTCACATTTGTCTCCTTCAACGTTCAGTTTACATTCACAGATTCCAGACGTCTGGTTGCATGACTGAGTGATTGAACCTTCTAAATTACAGCCACAGTCTGAAATTAAAATGAATTCAATAAGAAATTATTTCATAAAAGAAATAAATCTTCAATAAATCAAGGCATTTTACTTAATTTGTTAATATTGTAATATATCTGTTAGGATATCAAATCAAATACTGTTTTTGAATGCTCAATTTTTAGTCAACAAAAGCGACTCAATTTTCAATTCATTTATTTTCAAAGAAATAAAGATCAATGTGTGTAGAGTAATACAAAATCCCAAACTTACAGAATTACACTGGAAGAAATTCAAGATATGCACACTACAGATTTATCAAGAACTGCTTTTCTTATTGTATGAAAATGTAAGGGTAATTCTGCCTCACTCAAATCTGTTCGAGCCATCATATAAGAGGTACAATGTCACGTAAATAACACATTTTGTATAATCCGATTTGAAAAATTGCTTCCAGATATTATACAACATTGGATATATTGAAAACTTACAATGCAACAGCATCTCCATAATATCAGTTAATGGGATGTATAAAAATCCTAAAATACCTGTAGCCTTTGATAGTTAAAAAAAATAGGACAAAAAAGTAATAACAAATCTAAAATAAAAGGAACATTGCTGATTTTCCTGTACATAAGTACAGACACATTAGTTCAAAATAGGAATAACATGGTTAAAAGGGTGTTTTTCATTTCCATTCATTAGGAATATAAGGCATGTACAAGGCGTAATACACAAAGATTTGGAACTGATTTGATCAATCACAACTATGGAAAGCCAGCAATATCCACATCTAACATGCATGTTTGTTTAAAATGCTTTCTAGATATGATGTATACACATAATTTATTGTTGTCTTGACAGGGTTCCCAGCTTTCCAAGAAAACAAAATTCCCTCAAGAAATTTAAAAATTCCCTGGTAATTATTCAACACATTCCCAGTTTTCTAAGTTGTTGCAGTGAATTACATGTATTTTCAGCATAAAAACTGTACTGCAGTCAGAGGCTACACTAAAACACCACTATAACCAGTCGTTCAATGGATATTGTTTTGACATGCAACAAAATATAACACAGTTACCACGCTTTCGACTTTTGGGACGATAAAAATTCCCTGATTTTTCCCTCATTTGAGGCATTTTCCCCTGATTTCAGGTATTTTAAAAATCAAATTCCCTGATTTTTCCCAGACTGAAAAAGAGTGAAACAATTTTCCCTGGTGGGCTGGGAACCCTGCTTGACAATTCAGTCTGTTCCTTGACGTTTACAAAGGAGAGTGTTCAAATTTCTGTTAGGACAAAAGAACTGGCATGGATGGATTTCCATGTACATGTAGTTGAGAATGATTTGATCAATCACAACTCTTTGCGAGACAGGGCCCTGGTGTTCCTTACCTGTGCATCCACTGCCTGATTCAATGCCATAGTAGAAAGGTGAGCAGGTGTCACATGACCTGGACGTGACCCCCGGCAAGCAAGGGCACTGACCTCCGTAAGACTCACATAATGGATTATTGTCTGACCCGAGAGAGCTGCAATCACAACCTGAAAATATAGATCAAAAATATATATGTGTGGTATATTTATGCTTACTATAAAATGAAGAAAAAATTATAAAATCATTCAAATAAATCACATTCTTTCAAACCTGTGATGTAAATTTCTATATTTCATATGTGGAAGCATGATACTACATGTACACAACACCATGGGTCGTGTGGTCCAGTGGTTAGAACATTGGACTTATAATCGCAAGGTTGTGAGTTTGAATCCCTACTCTGCCATTGTCTCCACTTTGATAAAAGGCCCGAGAGTAATTTCTGTCATCACTCAGGTCAGCCACTATGACTGATTAACCTAGACGTACGTTTCCTAGGTGATTGGTTATATACCAGCTTGGTGTATACCAGCAAAACACTGTCTTGCCGAATTCATACGGGAGTTACCATAAACAGAAACAGATAAACAGAAACTACAAAAAATTCAATGGGGGGGAGGTTCCTTTCCTATAGGGCACATTTATGCATTGATGACCGACAATTTATCACAATTTTCTTGCAATGCCCCAATCTAGCAGCGGGTGAATGAACTGAAAAAAAATAGGATAGATACAAACATAATCAATCCCTTAAAATCGTACGTATTAATTCAAAACCAATTTGACAATTATTAATTCACTAGATGTCAAATAAAAATCAAAATGTTAAGTATTTATAACTCACTTGCTTTATAAATTTATGCAAATTATGGCATTACATATTCTTAAAGGCTACTAAGCACTCATTTACCTATAGCTCCATCAAAGACCTCGGCCATGATTCCGAATTCAATATCTGAGCAGTTCATCCTGGTTGGGTGGTGGGCCGACAGTGCTGCAGACCAGCATGCATCCATGTTAGCTCGCAAAGACTGGCTCGTTCGGTTCGATTGGTAGACCTCCAAGTCAGATAACACAGGCAACAGTACAATCTAAAATTGTACAACAGACGACTGTCAGTATGTTTCAGATAACTATGCACTTGATGATTATGAAGTAATGATGCATTGTTTCTCTCATATCAAGTTATTTAGGATGAATTTCATGTGACATCTCCCCCTACCCCACCCCCGAATCATATGCCATATCTGTTGTGGGTACTCATAATATTGATTTAGGGATGCATATTAAGAATCTGCGATTGTCCGTAAAGGGATAATAAAACGACTAGAATATTAAATACTGGTGCTATTGGAGCAAGCACTGTACATACATGCATTCAAATTCATAAATGTTGTGCAAACATCCATAATATCACAAAGCGGTCTGAAATTTGAAACCATCATGGAATGTTACAACTGGCAGCTCTGTACTACTATGTACAATTTATAATCTTACCGAGTCTAGGAGGAACTGTTCCTGAGTGTCTGGTACTCCCAAACTGATGATGACATCATACGGGATACCTCCAGCAAGGCATTCCTCAGAGAGATCATATACGCCTGTTTATCACAAAAACACATGGAAACACAAGAAAACTTTATTAGAATGGTCACATGGTAAGGGACACCTCCAGCAAGCATTCCTCAGATAGATAATTGACACTGGTTAATCACATGAAGAACAAAAGGACAAGAGAAAACATTTCAAAAAGAATTCAACAAATGTTGTGTATTGACATACTATTTGCTAATACTTTCCCCACAAAGAATGTTGCAGTGTACACAAAAATCTCTCAAACCTCTTTAAACTACCACAAATATACATTTTCTTTGAGATATTATCAAATTCCCAATAGCTTTAAGTGCTCCATGTATGAAAATTAATAGAAAAGTGAAAGAAAAATTGATAATTTGAACTTCACACAGCACTCTTTTCCTTCAGTTTGGGACATTTGTGATCTTTTAGGCACTATTACCTCGGTCAATTCCAAACACAAGCGTTACTATATCATGGCTTGCCTGCAATGTATGCACTTTTAGAACTCCTTGGTACATGTACATGCAGAAATCGAGCAAAAGATCCATATCCACTGCTTGGCATATTACAATAAATATTAATGCCTCCCCAGGATCACTTCCCATCAAGCATATCAGGTACCAATTTCCACCTGGGTGAAGAGTGGCAAGTGATGACAAATGTTTGCCACAGGAAATTTGTGTCAGGTTGGGATTTGAACCCAGAACCTTGTGGTTCAAACTCTGGGGACTCATCCACTGATCCACAATATCTTCACTTTTCCCATTAAGCATATCAGACACCCATTTACACCTGGATGAAGAGCAAATAACTTAGTCAAATGTCTTGCCAAAGGACATTAGTGCCATAGTGGGATTTGAACCCCAAACCTTACAGTTCAATGTCCTAGGACTCACCCACTGATCCACAATATCTCTACTTCAGAAAATATGGATATAAGTCTATGTTACCTCCATACTCTGCTGCAGGAAGGCTGACTGTTGTCGCTGAGGTCCCGGGATTCGATGACCCTTGACAGTCAAATGCTGTTGGATTCTGCTGGTTGATTTCTATTGTGACACCACTCCAATTAGATAAGGTCTAGGATGAAATAAACAAGTACATATTCAGAATCCAAATAGGCCATGAAACAACCCAGAGTAACAACATGAGATCACATATAAGAACACAGGAATGGAAGTACCAAGCTATTACCACAGAATAATAATAATAATAGCCAATTTTTATAAAGTGCTTTTCCCAGATTGGCCCAAAGCGTGTTGCAGCATATTATTACCCGTCATTGGATTCATTTCAATCAAGCACGAAAAGGGCACAATTTCCACTCCCTAGGGAGCATTCCTTGCATTCATCGCAGCCACATTATGGCGCTGGCAAAATCAAACATACAATATCTTTCGCATCCTACCGGGTACCTTTAGCACCTGGGTCGAGAGTGGCAAAGTGTGGATTAACGCCTTGCCAAAGGACGCTAGACCGCGGTGGGATTCGAACACACGACCCTCTGTTTACAAGGCGAGAGTCAGAACCACTACACCACGGCTCTTCCATTCCAGAGAAATGGTCAGAGATCAATTCTTCTCAGTCTCTCCAAATGCTGGACAGGTTGTCACCTGCTGATATCAAAATTAATGTGACAATTTTTCATATGACAAATGTTTAAATACGCCCAGGGCTATTACAATGAATTTTTCTTTACAAAAACCATCAAGTGAGTTATCATGTTGAATGTACTTGATGTGTTATTTTGTTTTTGTAAGTGCTTTGGGCCAATTCGGGAAAAGCGCAGTACATAAATAATATTATGTTTAATTGTCCATTTTTCAGAATACAGTAAAACAAAAAAAAAAGTTCTACTATTATTTTTTTGTTGCTGAAAGATTAATTTCTCACCTCGTATCTTATAGCAAGTACATAATTCTGCGTTCGTGGGACAGTCATGCTGCTCAGTGTAATCACCGTCGACGGAGACACCACAAGGAAACCAGGGCCAGTGTGAAGGGCACCCTCGCCAAGAGATCTCTCCTCGATCCTGGAAGGCTGGTAGAAGAATGTAAGGTGTAGAAAATGAAAATCATGCATCAAGGAGTGGGAAAAAGGCTAAGAAAATAATAATAAATCGTGGCCCCGTCTAACAAAGAGTTAAGATTGATCCAATCAATCGTAACTCTATTTGAATCTATCAGTGTCCTAATTTTTTCTACAGGAAATTTGCAAAATGTCCTTGGTAATCAAAGGAGAACACACCAAATTGTCAAGAAATCAATTAATTTATGGATATACATTCATATCTAGAATTTTTTTGAACAAACATCATTTTATATGTTGACTTTGCTGACTTTCCATAGTTGCAATTGATCCAATCAATCGCAACACTTTGAAAGACGGGGCCCAGATGTATTTGTATAGTTTTACTGTTAAAGCCGCTATGCCTAATAGCCAATTGAAGAGCATAAAATAAATCCAAAATAATCAAGACATTTATGATTTTTTATTGATGATACAATCTGCATTGATTTTCTACACTACATGCAAGGCTCGACATTAGCGGTGGCCCGGTGGCCCGGGGCCACCAAAAAGTCATCTCGGGCAACCATTATTGAAAAAATGTGAAGTTTTGGTGGCCCGATTCGGGCAACCAATAATTTTCAAAGTAGCGCAATTTTTCTCCCGATTTTGCATGCATTTATCAACTTTCTACAGTTCAACTTGCAAGCCAATTCGTCATGCGCCTTTTTTGTTAATCTACACACAAATACACACACACAAAGATTGCATAGTCATGACTGTATGTAGGCCTACCGCTAGCATACAGTAACTATTATTCAGCCGGCCGCACCGGCTGGCTGGCTGAGCTTTGCATGCATGAAACCACTGCACTGCAGCCAGCTCAGGGAGGTTCGATACGAAATGTTACTGCTAAGAAATCTTCCCCAGAACTTTGAAAATCTACATCAAAGTTTCATTTTACACCAATGAAATGCCCTTCTACAGTCCATATTACTGAAACCTGTTTATTTGCAAGCATTAAAAGGAGGAATTATGACCTCTCTTTTGACTCAAAAAGACCGATTTCCAAATGCATTAATACACATAAAACACATAAGTGAGTACATCACAGTCCCACATGTGTATTTGTATGTATGTTGATATTTGTTTCGTTTTTTTTGAAGCTGTGTCTCTTCTAGCCAAAAATAAATAGACAGCTTCTTTCTTTCTTGTTCAATGACTTCTTAAACCACTCTCAAGGAAGTTAATACTTTGGGAAGGCATTTCATTGATATGAAATGTGAATTTTTCCATCATTTTGTCAAATATGGGGAAGGAATTTTCTCACTTTTTTTCCAGATAACTTTTGCCGTTTTCTTATTTTTTTCTTTTAATTTTTTTACAGTGATTAAACCATTGATACCCCTTCCCATTGAATATGCCTGATTAAAGAATATGTTTTTACTGAATAATTATAATAATAATAATAATTTTCCCCATTTTTTATAATTTTGTCTTATTCATTTTTCTTACATTTTCTTTTTTTTTCTCAATTTTTTTTCCTGTTCTTTGTTTTTTTCTTTCTTCATTTTTTCTTTTGTTTCATTTCACTTATTCATTTTACAATTTTTTTCTTTTTTCAATATACTATTCTAAAAATTATTTTTGTTTATTTCCCCCTTTTATACATCGTTATAATTCTGCAGCATATTTTTCTGTGATTTTCTCCTGCTATAATATGCTGGAAAAGAGAAAATAATCTGGATTTGGGGCCTGCATAATCTAGGTTTTACGATCAAAAAGGAAGAAAGGAAAAATCATTGTTTTGTAAATCTATCTGAGTTTGCTATATGCACTATTTATTTACTTTACCATTATGAGTGTGTGTCTATATGGAGATTAAAAGTCCACACAACCTGGGAACAATACAATTCTTTTATTCTCTTTCACTCATTTCATATTTACAATGATAGAACAATTTATATATTACCACAAAATAAGCAAAGTAAAATAACAGCAAGCACGATTTACATACAAGATAGTGGTAGAGACTGCAGAATATTTCAGAAGTTTGTTTTATTCATTTTAATTAATGTTTTTCTTTATATTTTTCGGGCCACCAAACTTTACTGCTGGGCCACCCAAAAAAATTATTTGAAGGTTTTGGTGGCCCGAACGGGCCACCACCAAAAAAAGTTAATGTGGAGCCTTGCTACATGTATATGTTTTTGAGCAAATTTGGCGATGACACTCATGTACATGTATACATACTTGTAGAGCATCCTAAAGTTGCATCTGATTTTCACAGAAATATGGTCTCAAAACATGCACAAGACTTGAAAATAAAAAGTTAGAAAGTAAAGCAGTCACACAATTTTGTGCAACTGCGTCCTTGCGAAATTTTTCTAAGGGTGAAAATATTGCAACAATACATTTTGTAAATCATGTAGCTTGAACAACCAACTCAAGATCAGTCTTTTGGAACATGAAATTTAATAATAATAATACTAATAATATGTGAAATTTATATAGTGCTTAATACAAATGTTTGCGGTCGATTGAAAAATCATGCAATGACCAATCAAATTTGCAGTGGTATGAATACTCTGCTCAAAATACCCATATACCCAAATACCCATTTTCTCAGAAATTTATGTTTATGATATTTTGCTTATATACATATAATACTCTATTTTGTTTTACTTATCATATATTGTACATGCCTCAATTTATTTTGTCAGTACAAGATCTTTGTAACTATTTCGACCACATTACTTTGTCCTGTTGAAAATGAAATAAATTGAATTGAAAATGACTTATGAAAATACTTGTATGATATTGGCAATTGACACAATTTTTTTTTTCTTCATGACCTTGGACTTAAAATATCCCTGCGTATCATTTCGAGACAATTTTGGTCACATTCACCTCCTCATATTAGAGATAAACCAAGTTAACCCATTGCCAACTAAAGCTGGACAGTCCCTGTGCAAAGCCTATGGGAGGCATGGATTTCAGAGGTAAGCAGGTTAACTGATGCCAGCAAATGATAAGACACGTACCTGATCAGTAGCGGCAAGTTCACCCTCCATACTTATTCCGTCCAAACTAGGGACATAGAATCCTGGAGCAGTATCGTTGCATGCTCGACCAATCACGTTCGACCTGCAGGTACACGCCCCCGTGTCGGGGTCACATGATCCACTGATGGCCGCTCCCGGGTCGCAATCACACGACGTGCAGCCTTTTGGATTGGAGGGGTCGAGATTGAACGTGCCAGTCTGCAAAAAGATTTGATAGCATGATGATGGAAAGACAGTGACATATTTGTATAGAGAAATGATAATCCACACCATTTATAATGCATTCAAACATCATTGAAAGGCAAAACACCTACCAAAAATACATCAGTACCGGCCTCGAAATAGGATTTTTGGGGGGCAAGGCCACTTTTTTGAGGGGCACTTTTTCACTGAGGCCAGGCAGCAGAGGGCACCAAGGCCATACAGAGGGGCACCAAGGCCACTTTTTAAGGGGCATGTAATAAATTATTTGTAGGTGTTACAGTTTCGCGGCGTGGGGGGCGGGGGCTTTCCATAGTCGATGCGCTAGTGCACAGCTAGCTACATGCAGCTGAGCCCTTTTTCTTTCAAGTAGTGTCCACGTGACTTTCATGTACGTGTTCACTTGGACAAGCCTAAATGCAACCTTCCAACGATCGACATCAAAACACAACTCAGAGAAATTTTGTAATTGCTGTACATCTTTTTTGCTCGCATCTCGTGCCTTTCGATCAAATTGCACCAGCTACATGCTACTCACTCAATTCTAAACATGTACTTGTACGGATATATCGGAGGGAGGGGGGGTGTTTCATAAAGCTGTTCGTAAGTTATGAACGACTTTACGCACGACTGGTGATACCTTCTTGAGCTACATGTAATTAAATGTGAATCTGATTAGCACCCAAGAAAGTATCACCGGTCGTTCGTAAGTTGTTCGTAACTAGGCCTGGGACGAATACCCTTTTTGCCATTCGATTGTTTGCCAGAGGAAACAATCGATTAGTTCAATTAATCAAGATTCCTGGAATATCAGAAATCACACACTCAAAAATTGACCTACTTTGATGACCTACCGGTAGCTGCGCTTACTGATATGATGGGAGTGGAACTTGGAATAAATGCATTGTATGTACATACAAGGAACATGTACTTGTACTGTGTTTGTCATTTATCCCGCCCTCTATACACACAATGAACGAATAGCAAAGGAGTTGTACTGTGTTTGTCATTTTATCCCGCCCTCTCTGCACACTATGAACGAATAGCAAAGGAGTTTGAGAACTGTGCGTGACCGCTATGGTGCATGGATGTTAGGCCTGGGACGATTGTCATTTTTATCATTCAATTATTTCCTGAAAAAATAATCGAATGATTCGATTGTTCGTCGGGAATCAGGTCTTTTAAGTCACAATAGTTGACCTACTTTATGGTGACCCCCCCCCATGAAGAAATCTCCATCAAAGTCACATGTTTAGAATAAATGAAAGTAGGACCTTTTTCCCTTTCTCCATGATATTTATATCAAAAGAAACTACATGAAATGAGATTAAAACTTTCAGTTTATTGTTCCAATGAAAATTCTTCCAAAATCCATGCTGGTACTCTGGTATTATGCTTGCATCCCTCCAAGTGCCACACCCCTGCATATGAATGAATCAGCCCAGATCAGCCGAGTCCGAAAGATGTAAACAATTCATTCATGAACTATTCTTTGAGACTGACCCCAGGTGGAGCATTTCTTGAACAATTTCATCCCTTGCCCACACCATGTCCCCGCCCCCACTTGTGGCACTGCCCACGATTCTACACATGTATTTCAAAAAAATATTTTGCAATATATTTAATTTGAAATACCTTTTAAAATTACGATTTTTTATCATTTGAACCTACATGTATAACTGGGTCTATTTTTGGAGACTAGTCGAGAAAGTACCGGTGAAGACGGGAGCGGGCGCATGTTGGAATGTAGTTTTCATTGTGTGAGGCAAGGTTGCATTATTGTTTTGAAACATGAAAGGAATTCTCCAGCTCCCACCCTTATCTTTCTTCCTCTCTCTCTCTCTCTCCCTCTCACACACACACACACACAGATGGGGGAGGGGTCAATTTATTTCTGAAGTCATGACCTCTCCTGATAAGGGAACCACGTGCCTTCTTCTATGTTTCCCCAAAAGTTTCATTGGCTATCCGAAGGTCCAATCAGCTCAAGTGAGCTGGGTTGTGTGTTTTCTTATTGTTTTGTGCACGCAGACAATGGCCGGCCAGCTGTGTATAGCTAGCTCATCGTTCGGCGCGGCTTCGGACTAGACTGCATACATGCACCTGGACGTCGCTGGTAAAGCTAAGGTATTGAATACTTTTTGAGATCGTAGAAAAGTTTTCCTCGCTCAGAAAAAAAGGTGCAGACTTTCAAAAGGGGCACATTATATGTCAGAAAAGGGCACATTTATGAGAAAAAGGGCACCACGGCCATATAAAAAGGGCACATTTTTAGTGGCCGTAACTTTTAGCAAAAAGAAGAAGGGCATGACGGCCAGTAATGGGGGCATCGACGGCCATGGCCGTCGATGGCCGTCGATTATTTCGAGGCCTGTCAGTATTCTAATTTCAGGAAGAAAATGTAAATTTGGGGGTACATCAGACCATCATTTTCACTAAAATATAGTACATGTCCCGGGGGGGCCACTTACATTGACGAGTGGATACCATGCGCGACCAAAAAAACATGTAAAAAGGATGTCCTTTTCACGATACGGCACGTTACGTACGTAACGTGAAAAGGGTGTCAAAAACACAAAAATAATGAAAAAAGCCTATTTCGCTAGTAAAATTACGTGTTTAGGGTCGAATTTGCGGGGATGATAAAACAAAATTAAAATGTTTTATAAAGAATGTCCTTTTTGCCCCAACCCTACGTGTTTAGAGTCCTATTTGCGCGAGGTGTAGAAGGTGGGGTCGTACTAAACCAAATAAGGTAAAACCGACTACCATAGGACCCGTAACAATAAAAAAATTCCTTTACTTGTTTAGGGGTTCATTTCAGGAAATATTTGCCAAGAGTATCGTTTTGTTTCCAATACTTGTTAAGGGTAGGGTTTCACACGCCAATACTTGTTAAGGGGTGCATTTTCAGAATATGGAAATTACGTGTTTAGGGTGCTTTTCGAGACCCCATGGTCGCGCATGGTATCCACTCGTGAATGGAAGTGGCCCCCCGGGTACATGTACATACAAGTAACAAAGCAGGAGGTTATATACCCCTACCTCTTCTTTACTTTGAATAAAAGTTCTGAATTTTGACATTATACTCTCTCCCTCCCCTTTCCTACATAATCCAGTCTTATCATTACCGCATGTATGGATAATATAGGAAAGAGGGAGGGAAGGGGTGGTGTGACTGTCCAATTTTAGGTCAACTTTCAATGATTTTATTTATTTTCAAAAGACCACTGTCAAAAATGCCATCTTATTGCAAGCTCAGGTTATTCCATTTTGACTTTCAACTCATACCCCCCCTGCAGCAAACACTCAACATGAAATGTAAATCCTTACAGTCGTGAGTGAGAACTTACCATCTGGCTTTCATTTCATTCATACAGCCCCGACGCCACAGTGTATCTCCCAAGGGACTTTCCTTTAAGTTAATACACATAGTACTGTAGCTCTTTATTGACTTATAACCTATTGAATCAATAACGCTTTAGAAATTGGGTGATAAAAGAAATTAACCCTAGTGACCTTGCAACACAATACATACACAATCACCAATTGTTTTCTTTTATGAATGAGGATTATGTGGTAGATAATTGATGTATTGATCTTGGTTCATAGAAAGTGTGTGGTGAAGCAGATCTTACAATTTAAATGCAGAGCTACCAACCTGAACAACCTGAACCTATATCAGTAGTAAAGCTGAAAATCAGTATTTTAATTAAATCAATATTTTCAAAGAATTAACATCTAGGACAATACATAAAACTGAAACTTTAGATGTCAGTGTTTTGTATGAATCCGTTAGTATTGTTCTCATATTTCAGAACTGAATACATAATTCATGTATCATTTAGTTTAAAGACTATTTTAAACTTTGGTATCTCCAAAGTAAATGTATGTTTTGTATGTTTATATTCGATTGGTCTAATGCCAATTCGTCTAATTTACAATTAGTCTACAATCGCTTGGTCTATCATCAGTTCATCCATTATCCACATGGTCTAATTTCCATTTCATCCACTCACCATTTCATCTAATAACGAGTTGGTCCAATAGCCAATACATCTGGTCTAATTGGACTAAGTGTTAATAAGTTGGAATGAGTGAAAAGAAAATGGATATTAAACCAAGAGGTTTATAAGATGAAATGGTCATAGACAAACTGGTGATTAGACAAAATGATTATTGGACAAAATGGTTATTGGACCGAATGGCTGTTTTACGAAATGTTGATGGACGGAATGGCATCAGATTAAATGAAGGTAGACCATGTGATGAGAAGACGAGTTAGCAATAGACGAATCGGCAGTTTACAGTTTTGAATGCTCTGTGGAGAATGAAAATGTTGTTGATTTACAATTTTATTTTAAATCGATTTATTTTTTTTATTCTGTGCCTGGTTTGAGTATATAAAATTGCATATTTACTTTTTTTTCTTCTCCTGCATGAACCCAGCCTGCATTATATGCACATGCCACATTCGCCAATGTCGGGCCAAAGCGGCATGTCCCCCCACTGGTACCCGACCCCGGCCCGGGCTGATATTGTGAAGCTTCTTGTACAGACTATTATCTTTTGTCAATGTATTACACTATGTATTACCACACATGCCACATGAGCCTCGATCCTCACTAGAGTAGTATACTGTGGTAGTGCTGCAGCCGAACCGCCGAACCGAACGGATGTTCGCCGAACTTGGCACTTCCGAACCGGACCGAACACAAAGGCCTGGTTCGGAAGTTCGGTAAAAAAAAAAAAATGTTAACATGCAATGCGTAAGTGTGATGACTACATACTAGATTTAAGTATAAAATTGAACAAAAAAATATTGGTTAGTGATTGTGCACAAAGAGAATTCCACTCAATATATTTTTAAAATCCACTATGATAGCTCCCATCACGTCTTTGATTGAACTGTTATCAACTTAAGAATATTTTATTAACATAAATATATTTTTTCTTGATAAAATGAGGGGACATTTTGAAGCTTAACTCGGTATAAAAGTGTGGTGTAATTACGTAATGCCATAATCGATCGTGATCGTAATCGGACCTAATCATTTTGTATTTAATAAAGAAAAAGAACCAGACATAAATTCATTCCTCGTAAATGACAAAGTATGACAGTTTCGGTCTCGTGTTTGATTAAATTTTTATCATTTTCAATTTTTTTTATAAACATGAATATATTTTTTTCCTTATAAATGTGGGGACATTTTAAGCTTAACTCAGTTAAAAAGTGTAGTTGAATTACGTATTGCTGTAATCGGACGTACATTTAATTGTTTTGTATTTAAAAAAAAAGAAAAAGACAAGACAAATTAATTCCTTGTGACTGACAAAGTAATGGTAAAGTATATATATTCCATCTTCTGAAATTTCCATATTAATATAAAAGATAAATAAATAAGAGATGAAGAAATGAGGGTGAAAAACAAAAAAATATAAAAATTCAAACCAAATCAACGCATGTTCCCTGATCGATGTTCCGGAAATGGTTGGTAAGGAAAGTTGAAACAGGAAGTCCAAACAACCTGCTCTCGGTTGCTATTATACAGGTAAAATTCGTATTCCGAACTTGAAACGTTTTTCCATTGTCAATATTTTCTTAAAAGTGGTTTAATCTGGTCAATTACTGAAAATGAAATGATAAATTATCAGTTCCGTCTTAGTTCTGACGATCAACGCCGGGTGATTTCACAACACTAAAATACAGTGTAGTCCCATGTACTCATTTTCGTGTTGGAAATATGTTTGAAGTCACGTAGCGTCGATCTTTCTGGACAAAGAATGGACTGATATTTTATCTTTTTAAAGTAATTCATTGACCAGATTTCACCACTTTTGAAAATAGGGACTTTCTAAAACACTCATATTCTTTGGAATGTGAATTTTACCGGTATAATAACAGTTGAGTGGAGGTTGTAAGTCTACTGTTTCGACATTCCCGATCAACACTTTCCAATTTGAGAAGCTGCGTTGGCAATGACATCGTAATTAGGCCTGGGACGATTGTCATTTTCACCATTCGATTATTTCCTGAAAAAATAATCGAATGATTCGATTGTTCGTTGGGGAATCACGTCTTTTAAGTCACAATAGGTGACCTAATTTATGGTGACCCCCCCCATGAAGAAATCTCCATCAAAGACATGTTTAGCATAAATGAAAGTAGGCCCTTTTCCCTCGTTTCCATGATTTTTATATCAAAAGAAACTACATGAAATGAGATTAATCTTTCAGTATATTGTTCCAATGATAATCTTTCCTAAATCAATGCTGTTACTCTGGCATCATGCATACATCCCTCCAAGTGCCACACCCCTTCATATGAATGAATCAGCCCAGATCAGCCCAAAGACGTAAACAACTCATTCATGAAGTATTCTTTGAGATTGACCCCAGGTGGAGCATTTCACTTGAAAAATTTCATCCCTTGCCCACACCATTTCTCCGCCCCCAATTGTGGCACTGTCCACATTGCTACTCATGTATTTAAAAAAAATATTTTGCAAAATATTTCATTTGAAATACCTTCAAAATTACGATTTTTTCATCATTTGAACCTACATGTATAACTGGGTCTATTTTTGGAGACTAGTCGAGAAAGTACTGGGGAAGACGGGCGCATGTTGGAATGTCGTTTTCATTGTGTGAGGGGGATATAAAAAGGTTGCATTGTTTTGAAACATGAAAGGAATTGTCCGGCTCCCACCCTATCTTTCTCTCTCTCTCTCTGTCCCTCTCTCTCACACACACACACACAGATGGGGGAGGGGTCAATTCATTTCTGAAGTCATGACCTTTCCTGATAAGGGAACCACTGCCTTCTTCTTTGTTTCCCAAAGTTTCATTGGCTATCCGAAGGTCCAATCAGCTCAAGTGAGCTGGTTGTGTGTTTACTTATTGTTTTGTGCACGCAGACAATGACTTATTTTGTGTATCGACGGCAAGGTCG
Source organism: Lytechinus variegatus (assembly GCF_018143015.1). Taxonomy (NCBI): domain Eukaryota; kingdom Metazoa; phylum Echinodermata; class Echinoidea; order Temnopleuroida; family Toxopneustidae; genus Lytechinus; species Lytechinus variegatus. The sequence goes on along the minus strand of NC_054754.1, from coordinate 4,274,852 downwards.
GGTGGGATTAAAATTTTCGGAGCGCTTTCATGTTGGTGTGTAACTGTGAATGTGATACAATCATTGATCATTTTTGAAAAATTACCTCGGTAACATTATAAGTTTTAAACCTGTATGAAGTATTCAAAAACCGTTGTCATCGTTGTTTTCTTGTTTTTGTTATTATTACTTGGGTATTCGAGTTATCCCAATGTCATAATCAGGATCTACCGAACATTCGATTAGTGTAAATTTTTCTAATTTTTTTTTTTCGATTGGTGATTGGCGGCATGCCAATCGAACCATTCGATCAATCGATGTTTACTCCCAGGCCTAATCGTAATCGATCATGATCACAGCTACTTGAAATAATCATGAAAAAAATATTCTGATCTTTGTAATTCTGTTTCTGTCCTGATTCTCTCATTATCAATATTTTTTCTTTTTTTTTATTTTCATTTTAAAAAAGAAAGTAGAAATGACTTATTTTTTGTTTAAAGATTAAAACAAAAGAAAGTTCAACAATTTTCATAACTATTCTTTTTAGAAACAAAATTTATTATAAATATATGACAGATCATGCTTGTATCACTTCGTTTGTGGGTCGGCGATCTTTATTTTTTTATATGTTAAATATAATTTGGCATTTATTGCCGAACCCCGAACCGAACCAAAGTTCGGAAAAAAATTGCCGAACCCTGCCGAACCGAACCCGAACATGCCGCCTGACTTGCAGCACTATACTGTGGCCATTTTTTATGCTACAAATCCTTCCGAAATCAATACCATTATGGACTGAAATTATAGACTGAATCCCTAAATGAACATGCAAGATAACGTCAGTTTTAAAAGATCTCCTCCCAAGTGACATTAACATACATGTATAACCACTGTTTTTCTAGTCATATGGCTTTGGGCCAGTATTCCGGCCTTTTGGCTATTTTGAAGTTCAATGCGCGACCGGTTTTCCAGCTTTTCAGGTTCAAAGGGTCAATGGCAACTCTTTCTGCAACATGCCGCCAGCCTCCTTACTTACCTGACACTGGTCACAGCGGGCTCCCATCACATTGTCTTTACATATACACTCTCCTGTGGTCTTGTTACAACAGACACAATTCACTACAAGGTTGATGTTTCCGATCGTCCCGACTAAATCACAATCGCACTCTGAAAAAAAAAGAAATGAGATAGATCTATCAAAGCCATCTGGGAGTATTTCAGAAATAAATGTGACTTGAATACATTCAGACCTGCAAACCTCTGGGAATTAAAAATTGTATCTGTAAAGTGTATTTCATAATAAAATGCATGGCACACTCGCTCACCGCGGCGCTCAAGCTGCATTCATGCTAAAATGCGCACTGCTCTTGCAGATGAAAAAAAAACATGTGTATATCTCACCCTGGTTTTAAACAAAATGATTGAAAAAAAACAAGTTACCTGAAATTACATTGATCTAATAACAATATTTGTGAAAGTTCTATGAAATAGAGACATATAGAGATGATTTTTCTCAATAATTTTTTTCTTTACAAAAACATATTTTTTAAAGAAAAAAGGTACTGCCGGTTGCAAAAACGTACTAAATACGCAAAAAACGTACTGGTTGGCAGGTTTGCATTCGGGCTTAAACACCAATGCGCACGCATTTAACGCGTAATGAGATTGATTGATATAGGGAAGCGCACAATGTGCCCTTTGCAAAACACCCGCAAGAGTTAGTATCTTGCCTATAAGATTATCTTTCTACTGTAGACATCCCCCCCCTCTAAAGAAAGCAAAGCGCTTTCATTCAATTCAATAAAATGAGCCTGCTGTGGATTACCACATCAGGGGCCCATAACACAAAGCTTAGCGATTGATTATACATTGCAGTCAATGGAATCCATCGTAGAAAAATATTCTACGATCATTGCTAAGTTTTGTGTTACAGACCCCTGATCATACATTTAAATAATCATCTTACATATTTGAAGCCCCCTCCCCATCCCTCGAACCAAATTGATCTATGAAACAAAATGCAATATGCTCTTGGGCAACACACCAGCAAATTCAGGTTTCTGAGAAAACTGGGAAAATCAATATCATCTACTGACCAATCCATCAATTACCCTACATATTTTCTATTTCCATATCTATTGTTACTGTGTTTTATTGTACAGTAATAATCACATATTTGGCGTTTCTTATTTATTGACAACCAAATTCATAGAAATAAAATATATCACAAGAAAATTATGATTTCACTTGTCAAGCTCACAGTCAATACATTGATAAAAACAAATCACATTGGAAACAAAGATATTAAAAATTAATTCAGAAGGAATTTTAGCTTTGTGCAAAGAGTCAAGCACCTTTTCTTTCTTGTAGTTAGTAAATTTAAAATCTTTGCTGTTTCAGTCTGCAATATAATTACTATTCTATACTTCAGGGGCCTGTTACATAAAGGCTTGCTCTAATAACAATTTTTATCAGCCAATCAGATTGAATGATTTCAGTAGCCTTTAACCATTTTGTAAATTTGTTATTAAAACAAGCTTTATGAAATGGAGGACAGTTTCACGTCCGATACGGGACGCTTCTTCAGCTTTTCTGAACTGGCGGGAATTCGTCGTTGCAGATTGGTGCCGAAGCACCATCGATGTTATTTTCTTGGAGACGTCGAGGAATTTTTCGGATTACAGGATTGTAAATCCGAGAGAGGTTATGTCATAATCCTCCTCATTTGTTGAGAGATGGGTTCTCTGCTTTGACGTAGACCGCCTCACGGACCCCCCTCTCAAACCACCTAGGTTCTTTGTCTAGGATGAGCACGTCTTTATCTTTGAAGATGTGTTTAGACATGTTCAGGTGGGAGTATACATCTCTCGGATTTACAATCCTGTAATCCGAAAAATTCCTCGACGTCTCCAAGACAATAACATCGACGGCGCTTCGGCACCAATCGGCGACGAATTCCCGCCAGTTCAGGAGAGCTGAAGAAGCGTCCCGGATCGGACATGAAACTGTCCTCTGCTTCCACAAGTAAGTCCAGATGAATAGATTTATTTTTTCCATCGATATTTGACTTTCCTGGATGAGTCAAAACATACATCAAGCTTTATCAAACATGATATGAAAATAGGTTTTTTTTTAACATACCTTGGCAGCCTAGATCATTGGAGTCTTGGAGATTGTAGAATGTATCCTTGCATTCGTCACATGCTCGCCCCTGAACATTGGCCTTGCATGCACACTGTCCATTGGTCTCGTTGCAGACGCTGTTTGGAACAGTGCCCTCTACAGTGCAATTGCAAGCTGGAAGAAGAAAAAAACATAGTTTATGTTGTTTTTCTTCACTTACCAATACAGAATCAACTGCAAAATCATACAATTATACATACACAATGAAATTGGAATTTTGAAAATCCCTCTCAACAAGGAATGTCAGATGTTTACGATGTATTGATTAATCATGACAATACCCATTAGATTGCTGCAGTTTAGCTTAAACACCTAAAATGACACATAACTTTTCAACTTTAAAGACATATCTATAGCTAGAACATTTTTAAATATAAAAATAAATGACCTTTCCAACTACTACATGCAAGTTTCTTCCCATCTTCATGCATGTATAAAATATATCCCGACATCGGCTGTAATATACATACATGTAGATTTGTTCAGCTCCACTAAACATGGTATCACATTTTCTCGTTGTTAGTTTATTATACTGCTCATAACTTGCATAAGATGTGTGCTGATACACCCACAGAATGAATACTTTCAGACATCTGGATAAAATTGTACATATTAGCTGTTACTTACGCCAGCAATATTGTACACAGGGGAAAGGGGAATCCAAATCTGTTACGGTAAATAAGAAAACATAGACAGTACAAAAAAATTAGGTTAGTAGTGGGATATATATATAGATGTTGGGGGGGGGGCATAATCACATACAGGTGAACAGCATGGGTAGGGTTACTGTTTGGTGATGAGATGGCTTTTTATGATGACATTTAAAACTATGTGACAATAAAACCATTCTCATTAACATATCAAAACATTCTAAAGTTGTTATATATAACTTTATTTGCAAATCTGCACATTAAAGGAATACAATATACGCCCAGGACATTTCTCTATAATGAGAAAATGCAGGGCAATAAAATTCATTACACAGAAAAAATAATTAGAACATAATTCAACAATCAATATGGAGAAAAATACTGGGAAGTGCAACGAGGTTAGCATTTCTCTATAATGAAAAAAAATGCAGGGTAATAAAATTCACTATATAGAAAAAAACTTAAAATATCATTCCCTCAAAAAAAGAAACTTAGAATTCAGAGAATACAAAGATATAGGAAACAACTCACATGTAAATAACCAAAACATATTTTCTGTTTTTACTTAACCAGTAAACTGAAAATCATGGTCCCTATATTGCCATATTAAACAAAGCTTCCATGATTGGATCTATTTAATATTTTCAACTTCTGATTTTTATAAATCAGCTGGAAGAATCAATCAATTACAAGACCGTTGTCATTTCTTAAATCGCAAAACAACAGTTAAACAAATCAAATCACCTTCACAGTACATTTGGTTCTAAAGAAACAATGCTGAAAGGGGTATCATGTAAAATGTCAATTTTACTTGAATATCTAAAATAGGGATGCCAGTTGGAATTGATCAGAGGGCATGAAAATCACCTAGAATATATTTTGTACACAAAAATGCTAAAACTATGGCCTGAAAATAAATTGCCAGGGCCTGAATTCAGGCTTTTGCCTGAAAACTGGCATCCCTGCTAAAAATACTCTTTTCCAGTAATCAAAATGAATACAGAAAAAAATAAAATCTCAATCAAAGAAGAAAGGTAAAGTTATGTGAGGATTTACAAACGACAGGAACGTGTTTCTTAGGTGAGCATACTGTAAGTCAGCTGCATAGGGATACATTTAAAGAGAAATGCCAGTATTGCAGTAAACACTTATTTCATGCGAAAGTCTTTAAAACCAGGCTTAATTGTCAGAATATCATTGAGGATTTAGATCTGGTACAGTTACATAAACTGAACTTTGTGAAATCTTGAAATCTACGCAGAAAAATGTTCACAGTGGAGATCACCAACACAGATAGGCAAACGTGGGACAGTGTATTAATATTGCTAGAATAAAGATCCGACGGAAGTGACCGAATCCGTGCTTATTTTGCTTATTTCTCAGCAATTACACAATTTCTACCAGAATCCTTTGGCACATATTTTTTATTCATACAAACAGACACTTGGGTGGTCATTATATTAGATTCTGTCAAGTCATTTTGAGATCGTTACCAAAACTGGAATTTATCTTTAAGAGATGTAAGAAATGGTCACCAGTCATTTGTAAACCCAGTCATAAATTACAACCAGCTTTGAATATAGGCTGCAAGCACTATTTCAAACACAATGGCCCAAATTTACAAAGGTGGTTTCGAAAACCCACGGTTGAATCCATGGTTTATGCAGATTTCCTGTATAAATTACGCTTATTTTTCTGCATATATAAAGAATGTCCAATACTGATGCGTGCTTTTGTCAGTACGCCAAATTGACGCCTGTTGCCGTGGTTATCCACGCTATTTTATTCATGAGTCCACTGTTAAAAGAGTGGACTTATTACTCAAAACAGTGGACTAATGAAAAAAATAGCATATCTAACCATCGTAACAGGCATCAACTTGGCGCACTGTGACAAAAGCGTGCATCAGCATTGGGCATTTTTCATACACGCGCCCAATATGCGCTAAATTATGCGTAATTTATATAGGAAATCTACATAAACCATGGACTCAAACGTGGGTTTTCAAAACCACCTTTATGAATTCGGGCCGATGGGGGGGGGGGGGAATAGATTAGTTGAAAATGGTTTTGAATTACATGTAGATGCTATTAGACAAACACAGCAAACATTAATTGAAACTTTGAGAAGTTAGGGATTTTCGTGAAGATGGATGGAAATTAGTACACACACATAGAAATTAGTTATAAACACAACAATCACATTCATTGTACATTGATTCAACCCAGATACTACTGAATTCTGTAATTCCCAGACTTTAAACAGGGCCCACAAGGCTTTAAAGTAGATAAAGGGTTAATATTTGATTTTAAAAAACCCTACCAATACAAGTGTCGTTGAAGGCAGGGTCAGTGTAAGGATTCCGGTAGTAGTCTGCTAAGCAGACCTCACACTTGTCGCCAGAGGTATTCTCCTGACAGTCCTGGCAAACACCGTAACCTTTGACCTCATCGTACACACAACTCTGCGCTCTTCCGCTGCAACCACAATCTGGAAAAGGAAGAAACAAACCGTAAAGGGAGGGCAACCTGACAAACAATGTATGTGCTATAAATAGTTATATGTAGTTTTGAAATACAACTTTTTCAATAATTATCATTACTACTACACAAAATAGTATAAGATACACTAAAATGTTTTGAGACACTAATTTTGTGCTTGTTTTGTTACTTGGTAATGTGATCACTGTGATACATGTAAATGTATGAATGTATCAATGTCATCATTCAAGTGGGTCAATGTTACAAGATACACTGATTTAGAATGGTGTATTGTAGGTTATTATTTAAGCATTTTAGATTTCAAAATTCAATGCCAAGCCTTTTGAAAATACAAAAGGTAGCTGAAGGTGATTTTTTTACAAAGAAAATGGTGTTTTATGGTATTACTGTAACTTGAAGACCTTACCTTCGCAAGCGTTGGTCTCTGAGCCCACGGCTGCTTGCCATGGTTTGTTGTTGTAGAGGGGGAGGCATGACTCACAGTTAGGTCCAGCTGTGTTATGTTGGCAACTGCATTCTGCTCCATTCTTTATATGACAAACATTAAAACAAGAAACTTCAGATAAGAGAGACTTTATTTTTTGAAGCAGTCAACATCAATTACAGTGTTTCATTTGTAGTTCTTGTGTTTGAACCCATTGAAAATATACTTGCAAAATATCAACAGCATTCTCTTTGATTAATATACTGTACATTGGTTTTATATACAGACGTAATTAAATCTATTGTACTATGGTCCTACACTAATGTGTCTTCAATAACGATTTGAAAACAGGTTCAGACTGGGGAATTCTAGTAAATGGGAAGTTGGTTGATTGCATGCATTTGTAATCTCCAAGAGTTTTAATAGGGTATTTTCCAAAGGAATCTACCATGAGCACCTCGCAGGTTCTTTGTGGTCGATTGTATTTCTAAGGAAAACAATCCTGGAAAATGACGAGGGGCTTGGCCATTCAAGAGCCCTTTAGACACCAGTAGGGGTATTTGCTGTGGCACCAGAGGACCTGTTGGTCTGCCTCAGCTCTAATCAAAACTAAATGCATTGTGTCAGATTACATGGAATTAGGGAGTTTAGTGACCCATGACAGAATCAAGAACACAGTTAATATATTGAAAATGCCCGTCAAATGACAAAGAACTCCTGGGAGGTCTTTGTCAAAACTTCGTGAACCAGTACAGCAGTTTCGTCCTATAAAGTTTTGGAGTTGACAAAAAAATTGCAAATACAATATGTCATTTGCCCTTTTCTAGGATGAATCTGCCGTTTTGAATCACCAATTTTCGACGAAGACTTCTTGGTTGTTCTTTGTTATGACGGGAATTTGACAGTATGTTTTCTATGTTCTTGAATCTGTCATGCATTGTAGAGCAAAATATCTCTATTATCAGGCCTTACCGTGCCTACACAGGAAGCAGAGTGACCATAGCAAAGACACTGCCCCTCTGCAATCCAGTCCGCCACGGCAAAGAAGCTACGCCTCGGAAGAGACTCCTGACTAACGGACTCCAGGTTGCCAGGCTCAACAAGTGTGATCCGCAGACCGTTGAGAGCAAAGTAGCGCTGGTATTCGTACTCAGAGTACAGCTCCTCTAACTCTTGGACTGGATTGTAGATTACCTGAGAAATATGAAGTGAACAGTTAGTTACGGCAATGCCTGAAAGATGAAATCTGTTACTGGTAACAACAGAAAATAAAACCTTCACAAAAATGAATAATACTTTAATACACAGAATTATGAATAAATGAATAGGCCTAAAGGATATCTACCAAATGATTTTTATAAAAATACAATTATAGGTTCCTTTAAAAAGTGAGAAACAATATTACGAATACATGTCATGTAGTTTAGTGTCTATTTAAAAGTAAATGTCATATTTATTCTCATTTTGCCAAAACTTTGTAGTGCAATATATTACAAAAGTAATACATGTAGCAAATTCCTCATATGAAATCACAAAAAAATACAAAACAAGTGGCCTACATACATTGTACATGCATTTCTAATATGAGAACAAAATCATTCTTATCTTGCAGGAATGATTAAACTGTGCCCGGAATTGAAGAGAGTGAGAACGAAAAAATCAGTTATGAGAAAGGCAAAACCAGGTCTCCAGCTGTTGCCAAAAAGGTAAACATTGCAAAATGTTCACTGTGAGTGCACAAAGACAACGCCAGAAGCCTACTCTGATTCACTGTTTACATAAGATCTCAATTGACTAAAACAAACATCACTGGGTAGATATCAAATCTCCCGTAATTGAGATTTTTGCTCAGACAGAAGAGAATTTCCATCTTTAGTATCCATAATGAGATTCATGTGATTGATAAAGTTCTTTAAAATAAAATAATAATGAAATTTAACCTTTTCACAAATCAATTTGGTTGTTACCTTGTGAACTTTCGCCTACTCGCTTCTGCAAGGTTTTTCAGACTAGAGCAGACTCGCTGTAGATGGGGTAGTATCGGTGGCATGGCATTCCCATTCCCATCCTCACGGACTGCCACTCTGTCGATACTTTCCCCATCTAGGCGAGTTAGCACTAGTCTGGAGCCTACAGAAATGAGTAGGTCTACGTGAAAGCTCAAGGTATCAGAAAAAAAACTTTAAATTAAAGGGATGGTCTTAAAGTATGTATAGCTTAATAAATAGAGTAGAATTCACTATTAAAGCAAAATGCTGAAAATTTCATCAAACTTGTATAACAAATAACAAAGTTATTGAATTTTAAAGTTTAGCAATATTTGTGAAAACAGTCATCATGAATCTTCATTAGGTGGGCTGATGATGTCACATCTCCACTTGTTCTTTTGTATTTTATTATATGAAATTGTGTTTATTCAATTTTTTTCCTCCAAGAACTAGAAAAATTGGATTGACAACTGATTTAGTGCATTAGATATTTATTGCTGCAACTTATTTCGTTATAATTCACACAAGTATGAAATAATGAAAAATTATGATTTTATACACAATAACATAAGAAAATGGAAAGTGGAGATGTGACATCATCAGCCCACCTAATGAATATTCATGACGGCTGTTTTCACAAAATATTGCTATATAACTTTATTATTTGATATCCGATTTTGATAAGATTTTCGACATTTTGCTCAGTGAATTCTACTCTAGTAAGATATAAATATTTTCAGCCCTAACCATCCCTTTAATGTTATAATTAGATCTAGAACTTTCATAATATTTCCATGTTTTGGTATTCAAGATGAAGATCTTTTCACTTCTTTTATCCATGTCCAAAATTAAAATCTGAGAAAGCTGAGGAAAGGTTTGGGATCAGAGTGAAATTTAATAGACCACAGCATGCACTATACATTATCTATTATCAATCTGGCCCCTGCCTGCTTGACTTCTGGAGTATAAAATCTTGAAGGGCAAAAACTTCCTAAAAAAAAAAAAAAATTGAATATTCTTTGGCCAAAAAAGACACAAACTCGTGGCTCATTTTATTAGAAATGGAAGTTTTAATGTTGATTTTCGTTATCTTATTTTCTAAAGTGTATCTCCTGTTGACTGTGTATGAGCAAACAAATACTTGCCATCAAAGTTGCTGTGTGTCACTGCACAAAACTTTCCACTTTTTGTGGTATTTTTCATTACTTAAATATTTTTTTAATGATTTCTGATTACTCGTAAATATTTTTTAATGATGTTATGATTACTCGTAAATATTGTAATTATATTTGATTAGTTATTTTTGTTTACTTTGTTGAATCAATAAAACAGATAAATACCCCCCAAAAAATCCTACAATTTGGACTCTTTGTGTGTTTATGTTGTGAAAAAAACTTTTAAGTGGCCTTGTTAATGTATTTAAACAATCTGTTAGCGCTACATGTACATGACATTATTCAATAAGATTTGAATTTTAATTGTAAAAGATTTTAATATTTACAATCAAAATTAAAATAATTATCATTATAATAATAATTATTTACAATCAAAATGTCAATTTTGTTACTTGTTGATTAATATAAACTTTAATTAGGTGTATACATGTAAAGGTATGTAATTTAATGAAATTTTTGTATAAAATGTGATCAGCTGTTGCAATGTTAAATATGAAGGGAATTCCTTTTTTGTTTAGATAGTTTGCTAGGCACAGTCCCATATGCGTGTCTAGGCTCTGTGATGTAATGACAATATCAAAATCATAAAAAATATCATCACAGAGTCCTGTAGGCTAGGGTCAATAACAACAAAATTATTGGAAGAACAAAGAAGGCTAATTGATCAATACAAACCCTTTGTATATTCTCTCCATCTGCTTCAGTCATACCGTGTCCAAAGACATATTCCTGCGTGCAGTCTGCCGTGAAGTTAAAGCCTGCGGAAACCAGAGGGACGCCTGGGAATGTCTCAGCGCAGTTCCCTGTGTAGTATCTCAAGGGACTCCAGTTCGTGCCTCCATCGGCCCTCTTCTCGATGACCAAACTTGCTGGCCGGTAACTTCGAAATGAGATCACGGTCCTCTGAAACAGGAACTCGTCCCCGAGGTTTAAGGCAAGGTGAACGTTAGACGCTTCACTCTCCGACTGCCACCACGTGTCCAACAGCGGCGACGTGAACACCTGACCGAAGAATGTCATCGACGTGTAATCATAGGCAGCTTCGATAGGATAAGATGCGTCTGGATCCGATGCATTGCACAATATTGTCATGAATGTGTCTCCTGTAGTGCTGGCGACGGGAATATCGAACTCGGATGGAGGACTTCCGCATGTCGAGTCTGTCGTGACCGACCTGAAGGAATTGTCATCGATCAAGTTTACAGACTGTGGATAGCATGCTCGGTTGCATGCTCCCTGACTATACACTGGGCAAGAAGGCAAGGCAAGTAATAAAAGAATCACTGTCGGGACAGGCCTCATCATTAATGTTCTATTGCTTGTACTCGTCCTTTGAAATAAGTTCATTTTGACGGTTGTCCATGAAAACTTCAAGACTGAAAAGATTGCTGCAAATATGGAGAGTGAAAGCATTTTAATTTTGATAAAAATTAAATATTAGTTCTAAGCAATTTGGTTTATAAACGAAGTTGGACGAAAATTAATATTCCAACGAAAAGTGAGAAAGAGTTCCTCTGGCGACAGCCCCCCAAAATAACAAAAGATTGGCGAGACTTCTGATTCATGCACTTCCTGTTTCTCTCTTTTTCTTGTGTAGTGTGTCTTGCCTTTACTTGGGACTCAAACTTACATACGTCTTTGTAACTGCAGTCAAGATTCTTCCCAATATGTTAGCAAGAATCGCTCATACCGTAAGGGGTTTTCTAGCAAACCTAATCCGATACTTTGACTAGTCTAGGCTTTCAGACCATTTTTTGACTATATGGACAATTACATGCACTCAATTCTGCTCAAAAATTTGACGGAAAAAAGTAATATTTTGGTGTGTATTTCCTCTCTCCCGTCATATATGTTCTATATTAGGGCTAGATATATTATTTTGAACATTCTCCATATTCATTTTCAATTTTGGGTGGCTGTCTCAAAAGGAACTCTTCCCGATAATGGGGATAACAAAAGTCTATTAGAAAGAAATCAGAAGAAAAGAAAATTTGTGGTTTGTGGAAAAGAAAATGTATTGTGAAGAAATTCATGAATGCAATTTTTAAATAAAATAATCCGAGTAGATTGTATTCTACTATTGAGGCAAATAAAATAAAAATAACAATGAAGGTGGTCGAAGATGAGTATTTCAAAGATATGTTTCTATATTGCACAATAAAAAGAGGAAGAAAGCAAGATCGAGGAGTAAAGGCAAAAGCATTATAATCTAGTGCGATTCCGAAACAAACTCTTGTTTTAATATTGAAAAGATTATAAAGATAACATAATATTGTAGAAAAAGAAACTGGTAAACAAGACCAATGCATGAATGATGGATGTTCAATGTTGACATTCAACATCACGACTCGCGCATTTGGATATATGGTTTTGCAACCGAATAGAAATGGGACTTCTACGAGTCCGAATACCATTACCAACTTGCATGACATAAAGTTTCATCAAACACAAC